>NC_056747.1:347729168-347890821 GCF_019279795.1 Protopterus annectens | reverse complement strand
CACCAAAGCCATGGCGTGCACACCACCTACCTTGACCTAGCCAAAGCGTTTGACACTATTTCCCACTTTGGCATAACAGATAAACTCTCCCGGCTAGGCATCAACCTGTATGTTACCAGTTGGGTAGCTAACTGGCTCATTGATTGAACCCACTCAGTCAAAGTAGGGGAAGCCACGTCTAGTAGTAGACCCGTAATGAGCGGTGTACCCCAAGGATCGGTCTTGGGGCCTCTATTGTTTGGGATATACTTTTCTGAGGTGCAAGCCAAAACCAGTTGTCTGTGGCGACCAAGTCTGCAGAAGACTGCAAGCTTGGCACTGTTGTAAATTCCCCTAGTGATGTGAGCATCCTCCAAGAAGACCTTAACCCAAACTAATGACTGGTGCCAGAAGCATGGCCTCAAACTGAATGCCAAGAAATGCATCATTATCCCCTTTGGGGAAAATAGCATCCCCACTAATTATCACATTAATAACAATGTACTAAGCATGCAATCAGTCATGAGAGACTGCCACCCAGTTAGATGGCAACTTCACTTTTGACCACCACGTTGCCTCCGTTGTACAGAAGGCTTTCTACATGGCCCACCTCATAAATAAGGGTATTTCATCCAGGAACAAGGAGGTCATAACATCCCTGTACTCCTCCCTTATCAGACCCATTATTGTGTACAATGCTCCCTTCGGCATGTACCTTGCCAAGCACATGCAGCAGTTGGAGAACCACAGTGATTCCTGACCAGGAAAATCCAGGATCTCAAACACCTATCCTATACAGATAGGCTAAAAGCCTTGTCTCTCTACTCAGTCTCATACAGACGGCTCAGAGGTGACCTGTGTCTGGCATATAAGGCCATCTCAGACCCAGCCTTGATGGAGTTGCTGCATATCAGTAAGACAAACTACACTCGAGCAACCCGCACGCAAGGCCTTAACCTGGTCTGTGACATTAATAGAACTTGTTGGCAGAATATATGTATGCCCCAAAGACTCCCCCAATTTGTGGAATAGACTCTCTGTCCATGTCAAGCAGAGTACCTCTCTATCCCTCTAAGAGAAACCCGGACAACTGGATGGGAAACAGAAAATACACCCCTGGGATCCCAACTGTGTTTCTGCTGGACAGGGAAAACAGGTGCTGACTTTGAGGGTACATGGGCAAAATTCTTGGCTAGGCTTATAAGGTCCTCTGGACCAAAAGACTAGTACCACTGTATGAACCTATAAGTGAATAGACATTCAAAGTAACATATTTACAAACCTCTAAATTAAATCATTACTTCAGATTCTCCTAAATAACATATCCACAACACAGTAACATCTTTTTCACATCCTACCACAAAACAGCACTCCACAGTCCAGTAATAATTTAACTAAATTCATCCTATGAAACAGCTGACTGCTGCTCCAATGAGATTTACCCTCCATCTCTTACAAACAACTCTGAGTCTAATCTTTCAACTTTTTCTTATTACTGCAGTTTCAACACTTGCTTCCTTTTCAACTTCACTTAACATACACCAGAATAATTGTCATATCCAAATCAAATACTTCATGTATAACAATCTCTCGATTTTTTTTCTAAATTTAGTATTTCCCAACATCTCACCCTGAATACTATTGTTTTTTAAAAGTTGATCACAAAGACATTTTTAAGATTGTTCTCTACATTATTATACTTGACTGTCAATTCACCTTTGCTGAATACTAAGTCAGACATCCTTTAAATCACTTAATTCTTCAGGTTAACCTAGTAATGTACTTCTGATGAATACAAAAATACAGACATACACTGCTCTGGACCACTGAGCTATGGCTCTTTCGCTCTTCACCCTTATCGCAAAATCTACCTAGTCTAACAGGAGTAATAGGCAAAATAAAGTAAAATAGTGAGTAAAAGAAATGCGTCTCAACCTAAATGACAGATGCAAAGGCAAGCCAGTGTATAAAAGCAACAAAACAAGAACTTGAAAGTATAAAGAAAAAAAATGGGAAGAAAATGTACTCATTCGATCTATTCTCCCCTAGATTACACAACTACAAGCTTGGTATGAGATGACACATTTTCATTTCAAGCCTGCATCTAAAATTTGAACTGTAGCAAGAACATAGAAGATCACACAATACAGCGTTATGATCGCTGAGACGATCATAATTCTTAGTAGTGCATGGAGCTTTATCAACTCCATGTAAGTTATGGGGAGAGGGGTCAAGTGTTTTGTTGGTTTTCAAAGCCATAAACACTTGGCAGATGCTGTCAGAAAGGCAATGTAACTCTGTCCAGCACATTTACATTTACCTTTAATGCCTCTCTACTGCCTAGCTTTTCACAGAACATCCAGATTATTGCTTCATATTTTTTGGTTTGTTCCTCCTAAAATCTGCGTTTCCAAACAAACCAGCAAGAATTGAACTCACTAAATAATGACATACGTTTAAATCCCACAGTTTGTATTACGCAGTCCAACAAATCCTGTTATTCTAGCAAGCTTGCCCCATGAAGACAACTCTTAGCAGCAGCCAAGCACTGATTCTTTATAAAACAAGCAAGAATATCCCTATACTACCTTTTTGCGACCTCACTAAAATCGTTAAGATATCTCCAAATCCACTAAGACATTTGGGAGCATCATTAATGTATGTGTATTCTTCAGATATTCAGAGATATTCTCAAGGGGTGTCTTTGTAAAATGAATCCACTTTTTTTTTTTTTTTTATATAAACACCTTTATTGAATTATCACTTGTGACACAGGCACATTTACAGTTAAATAAAAGTAATACAACTGTATTAAGTTAAAATATGCTTCACATATATTGTTATATATCATGTAACTTAAGAAATCTTACATAAATTAATCAATTCCTCACGACATAAGCAATAGAGAGTTATGTATTTACCATAACTTGGAATCTGTGCTATCCAGTGTCATTATTCATCATGGATGGGTCTTGGATCAGACCTCGGATCCAAGCCGGCAACTTAGAGAACAGCTCCTGAGCTCAAGCTCCTCCCTTACCCAAGATCCCTTGCTACCCACAACCCTCAGATAGAGTTTGCTGGAGAGAGAGAAAAGGAGGCAGTGAGAAAAACTGCCTGAGAAAAAAACTGCAAAGGGAAACATCCCTCCGAAACTCCCAGATCTCTAGAAGGAGAGGTAAGGCGGGTGGGAACGTGATGAATGATGACACTGGATAGCACAGATTCCAAGTTATGCTAAGTACATACCTCTTTATCTGATGCTATCCATGTTATTATTGATCAAGGAATGGGTCAGAGTCCCCAGCTACTATGAACCCTGGGAGGCATCAAGGAAGGATATGCCGCAGCAGAAAGGAACCAAAAGGAAGCCTTGTTCCTAGACACCAAATCCAACTTATAATGTGAAACAAAGGTATGGGGGTTAGACCAAGTAGCAGTGTCACAAATCTCATTAAAGGAAAGTTTTGCCAAGAAGGCAGATGATGTGGCTACAGCCCTAGTAGAGTGACCTCTAACTTTGATTTATATTATTAGATGAGGATGTGAAAAATATTATGTGGGTCAAACAAAAAGGATGTTCAAAATTAGGATCATGGAGCATCTGAGACGCATAAAAAATAAGAAAATAGAAAGTCCATTAGCACAACATTTTATTGAATATCATAACTCTGAATGTAATAGTTTCTGGGTATCTATTTTAGAACAAATTATGATACAAGAAGCAAGTGAAGATAGGATTAGATATGAACTTTTGAAAAAAGAATTAATTTTTATTTTGAAATATCAGACCTTGATTCCTAAAGGTCTGAATACTGAATGCTGCTGGAAGAGTGTGATTTGATTACATAATTGCTTTTACATTGTTAACATCCAATTGTTTAGTTTTAATTGAATAATTAATTAATGAAGGTGTGTATAAAAGGTACTTGTTTTTTTACTGTGAGATACTCCTTGAAGGCTTTTTGAAGCAGAGGCGCTAGAGAGAGAGAGAAGCAAGTGGAATAAATGTTTGGATATACTGGCAGTATTTTTCTTTCCTAAAGGATATAATTTTTTATTTTGGTGCTGGTGTTGTTTTGACCTTTAACTTGCCCTGAAAGCTCCAAATGTCTGCTTTAGTAAATGTAAGAAATACAACTGGTGATCCAACGAGAAATGGACACCTTGGAAACTGCTTGACCTTTCCTAGCCTGACAGAAGGCAACAAAGAGCTGATATGATTTCTGAAAACTCTCAGGTCTCGAGGTAAAAACTTAACTGTCTATGGACGTCCAGACAATGCAACTTATACTCCCCCTTTATTAGAAAAACTGGGGAAGAACACAGGAAGCTGAATAGATTTGTTAAGGTTAACCTCCGAGGCTACTTTAGGGACGAATTATGGATTGTTCCTGAGAGACGCCCTATCCTTATGGAACACCACGAAAGGGGACAATGCAAAGCGTCTGCAACTTGGAGACTCTCCTGGCTGAACTAATAGCCACCAAGAATGCAGTCTTCCAAGACAGGAATTTGAGATCACAGGTAGCTGCAGGCTCAAAGGGCTTCTGTGTCAAAGACTGCAACATCAGACTGACATCTCATGGTGGGGAGGAATCCTTGACAGGTTGTCTTTGAAAAAAGATCAGTTTGAGGAAGGCCTTACACAGTCTAGAAGAGAAAGTGGGGACTTTCATTCACATGGAAGTTGGAGATAGCCGGCAATTGGAGTTTAATTGTAGAAAAACTGGCCCCTTGATGAAAAATACAGGCTAACAACAACAAAATGTCAGGGGAAAAGGATCTAAATTGCGCTGCTTGGCCCGAACTGAAAATCTCTTCCATTTACTGGAATACACCTTCTTGACAGACTGCTTTTGAGGGGCCAAAATAATGCTCTTAGCCGGAGAAGGAAGCCTGGACTGGGATAGGATCACTGGATTTGGAAGAACCAAGTGGTCATACGAACAGACCAGAGATTGGGAAGAGGAAGCCCCTCCATGGATGGGAAATGAGATCTAGTGTGGGATCTAATATCTAGGAAAGATATCTTAGATGAGACCAAAGGAGGGAAAACCACACCTGATGAGGCCAATGAGGATGAGAAGAGACTTCAAGCGATGGGCTTTCTGTTAGACTTTAGGGATTAAGGGAATTTGGGATAAGCATATAGAAGCCCCGATGGCCAACTGTGAACCAGAGCATCACTGGGTGACTCCCCTGTTGGTGGGATCAGGGCAAAGTAGTTACTGCATTTGTGGTTTACAGAAAAGGCAAAAAGATTGTAGCAAGGGAGACCCCAGCAGTTGAATAGCTGGCATGCCACTGACTAGTTCAAGGAGCACTCATAAGGACTCAGGATAGATCTGCTGACCTTGTTGGCTAACACATTGTAAATGCCGGGAAAGTGCACTGCAAGAAGAAATCACCTGGAAGACACCTCCCTTTCCCACACTATCATGGCCTCTCTGCACAGAGGATAAGACCGTGTTGATGTACCAGACCACTGCCATGTTGTCTGTTTGAAATGCAATAGTCCCGAGAGGGAGAGAGTCCTGGAAGGCTTGCAATGTTAGAAGAAATTACAGTTGTGTACACTTACCATAAATGTAGATGTTAGAGTGTATTCACTGTTGCAGTCATCCCTTGTGGGTTATTCCTGCTAGGTTAGCCCTCGGTCGGCCCACATACCAGAGCAGAGAGTATTCCTCCTACATCGGCTGCAGGTCACCTGCGACTGACATAAGGTCGTCAGAGCTATAAAGAGAAGCAGCAGAAACAATTACATCAGTTTTTCTTGCCCCCAACCTCTAGGATCCCTGGGCGGAAGGCAAACCCTAAGCTATTAGTTATAATTAGATATGAAGGAACAAAAAGGGGGAAGGAGGGAGGGAAACAGGACTGCAACAGTGAATACACTAACATCTACATTTATACAACTGTACTATGTTCTTCGTGCTTCACTGTTGCAGTCCATCACTTATGGGAAGATTCCCAAAGATGAAAAAACAGGGCATAAGGAAGGAAGGGTAGGAGTCTTAGATGAGGCTTGCATTGTTCTAAGTGGAAGCCACTATGCCCTTCAGGACTGCTGAAGCAAAGCCTTCCCAAGATTTAAAGTAGAGAGGCAGGTGATGGTGTTTAGTGAAGGTGTGAACAGATGTCCAAGTGGCAGCTTTTAGAATATCCTTGGCAGTGATGCCTCTGAAGAAGGCAGTGGAGGTTGATGCTGCCCTAGTGGAATGGCTTTGGACAAGATTGGGCATACTCCCATGAGAGGAGTAGCAGAAATGAATGCAGTGAGATATCCATTTAGAAATGGTCTGCTTGGATATAGGTATCCTCTCAGCACCAAGGGTGAAGCTGACCAGTAGCTGGTCAGTCTTTCTGAAAGACTTGGTCCTATCTAGATAGTATCTAAGCTGTCTGTGCACATCTAAAGTATGAAGGATCCTTTCCCCTCTATTTTGTGGGTATTTAAAGAAAGTAGGGAGATGGATAGTCTGATTAAGGGTCACATCAGATATCACCTTAGGTATGAATGAGGAGGTGGTTCTAAGCTGTCTGTGCACATCTAAAGTATGAAGGATCCTTTCCCCTCTATTTTGTGGGTATTTAAAGAAAGTAGGGAGATGGATAGCCTGATTAAGGGTCACATCAGATATCACCTTAGGTATGAATGAGGAGGTGGTTCTAAGAGACACCCTGTCTGCATGGAAGATAATGAAAAGTTCAATGGCCATGATGGCCTGCAGCTCTGAAAACCTTCTGGCTGAGATTATGGCCAGCAGGAAAGCAGTCTTCCAAGAGAGGTGCTTCATTTCTGCTGAAGCACCTGGTTCAAAAGGAGGTAAGATCAATTTCTCCAGTACATAGTTCAGGTGCCACGCAGGAGTGTGTGGTCTTCTACGTGGTCTGATGTGTGACACCCCTCTAAGAAATTGCTTTAAAAAGGGGTGGGAGAACATAGGCGGTTCTGTAGGTGAATGAGCAGAGATAGCTGAGGCATGAATTTTAATTGAAGAGTATGATAATCCCTTTTGCACCAGCTCTGCCAGGTAGTCTAAAGCCAAGGTGAGAGTGGCATGGAAGCTACTTGTACCTTTAGACTAGCACTAGGCAGTAAATCGGTTTCATTTTTTGGAGTAGGATATCCAGGTGCTGGGCCTCCTGGCCTCCTTAATGATGACCAAAACCTGCGTGCTTAAAGGTGGGCTGATAGCCTAGATATAAGCCAAGCAGATAGGCTGAATGTTTGAAGATTTGGATGCAGTACTGACCCTTTTTCTTGGGCTAGCAGTTTTTCTGACAGACAGGCTCATGGGTAGGCTCCTTGGTCAGGCTGAAGAGCAATGGGTACCAGTGTTGCCTGGGCCAGTTCAGGGCAATGAGGATAGTTTTTGGCCCTTCCTCCATGATCTTGGCAATCACTGGCAAGGCATACACAAACATCTTGCCCCAGTGGAAGGAGAGAGTATCCACTTTCCAAGCTCATGGGTGGAACTCTCTGGTGCAAAACCTGGTCAATTGTTTTGAATGGATGCAAAGATGTCTACGTCTGGTGACCCCCAGAGGCAAATGATTGTGAGGAAGGTTTCCTTTTCTAGCTGACATTTGTGGGGGTCCAGTACACATCTGCTGAGATGGTCGGCTAGGGTGTTACGCTCCCCTGAGATGTACTGGGCTACCAGATGTAGCCCCAACAATGAGGCTGTCTGCCAGATTAGCATGGCTACACGACAAAGGGGGTAGGAGTAAGCTCCCTCCTGCTTGCTGATGTACCACATGACTGCAGTGTTGTCTGTTCTGATCAAGAGCACTCCTGGTCTGAGGTGGAGCTTAAAGCCTGTAATAACCCTGTGCACTGGCATCATTTCCCTCAGGTTGATGGGGAGAGAAAGATCCTCTGATCTCAGGTGCTCTGGGTGCACATGTCCCCTAAGTGAGCCCTCCAGGCCATGTCTGAAGCATTTGTGGTGATGGTCTGGCCTTGAGGAAGGGTGATAAATGGTAGACCCCTGTTCAGGGTACAGTCTTCTGCCCACCATAGGAGTTCCTTCCTTAAGCAGGAAATCAGAGGTAGCTGCAGTTCTAGTGACTGAGAATATTGGCACCATAGGTTTCTTAGGTACCATTGCATCTTCATGTGTAGCCTGGCCAAGGGCACCAACAAGATGCAGGATGCCCTGTATCCTAGTGTTTGCAGGAACTTCCTGACTGTGAGGTGTGTCCTGTGAGCTAAATGGGAAAAGTAGAGGGGAGAAAAAAAGAAGTTATGTACTTACCTTAACATTCCATGTTTGTAGTCCGTCTCGCCTAAATTCTTGCTGGATGGGTTCGGAGCCGATATTTGGCTCAGACTCGGCAGATACTAAAGCTAGAGAGCTTTTACTGACTCATGGCTAACCCCTATCCCATGGTGTCTCAGGGCAATTCCCCAGATCTTGCTTGCAAGAAAGCAATAAGAACCTAATAGTTATGAAACTATATACATAACTGTGTACATACAGACAAACATTGTGTACCATTATCCATGCCAGGTGGACAACAACAACCAGGTCAGACAGCATAAGTGCAGTCCACCAGATCCTCCAGGAACAGGAAGGGGGCAGGAGGGAATGACGCAAGAATGTAGGCGAGATGGAATACAAACATGGAACGTTATGCTAAGTACATAACTTCTTTATGTTATGTAGTCTTATCTTGCCGTAATTCTTGCTGGATGGGACAGCATCCCTAGCACCTTTATCCCGGATGGCTCAAGCGAAGAGACTCATCAGCACAGCGGACCCAAAGGATGACCTGTCTCTGGAGGCCAAATCCAATTTGTAATTGAGTAACAAAAGTTATGTGGGCTTGCCCAAGTAGCTGCTGCACAAATAGTATCAATTGGGAGCCTAGATCTAAAGGCACATGAAGCAGATACTGCCCTTGTAGACTGGCCTTTTACTTTGTTGGCCAACTGTTTGCCAGCAGTCTGATAAGCAAAGGAAATGCAATCTGAAAGCCATTTTGAAAGGGTAACCTTAGAAACAGGGAAGCCTTTATTTTTGTCCAAAAAGGAAACAAATAATTGATCTGATTTTCTGAATTCTTTAGTCCTGTGTAGGTAAAACCTAAGAATTCTGTGAACGTCTAATTGGTGTAGTCTGTATTCAGATTTATTAGAATGATTTGGAAAAAACACTGGTAGCTCAATAGTAGTGTTAAGATTATGCTCTGAGCATACCTTGGGAAGAAAGGAAGGGTTTGTCCTGAGTGAGATTCTATCCTTGTGGAAAACAATGTAAGGGGTCGAATAGTAAGATCTTGCAGCTCTGAAACTCTCCTAGCAGAGGTTATGGCTACTAAGAATAGTGTTTTCCAAGATAATAATTTCAGATCCGATGAAGAAGAAGGTTCAAAGGGTGCAGAAATTAAGGATGTGAGAACTCAGTTTTAGGTCCCATGGTTCTGATGGTTGTTTGATTGGAGGCTTGAGAAGGAGAGCTCCCTTCAAAAAGGTTTTGCACAAAGAGTGGGACATGATGGGATTTCCCTTGAACCCAAAATGGTAATTAGAAATGGCAGCTAACTGAACTCTGACTGTAGTGGCTGCAGCTCCTTCATGAAAAATGGAGGCAAGGAAGGACAAAATATATTCTATAGGAGCTGTATAGGGATCTAAGCCTTGGTTTACAGCCCAAATAGAGAACCTTTTCCATTTGCTGGAGTATAACTTCTGAGTGGAAGGCTTATGGGAAGAAATCAGAATGTGTTTGACTGAAGGTGAGAGGGAAATGCACCTGGCTATTCGTGGAACTGGAGCAGCCATGCTGTCAATTTTAGGGTGTGGATGATCGGATGGAACTTCCCCGATTGATGAATCAGGAGGTCTGGAGATGGTTCCAGAATCCATGGTTCCTCCAAAAGGTAGGGCCACAGGAAGGGAAACCAGGCTTGACGAGGCCAGTAAGGAGCAATGAGGATCAGGGTACTCCTCAATTGTTTTGCTTTCTGTATTACCTTTGGGATGAGAGGAAAAGGTGGGAAGGCATAAAGTCGTCCCGGGGGCCAATCATGGACTAGAGCATCCCTGGGTGACATCCCCGTTTGGGGAATTAGGGCAAAGTAGCTGCTGCATTTGGTGTTCAGGTGTGTGGCGAATAAATTGCAGCTAGGCTGGCCCCATCTGTGAAAAAACTCTTTCACAACTTCTGCATTCAGGGACCACTCGTGAGGCATTGGAATTGCTCGACTGAGTTTGTCTGCTATCACATTGGATTTCTCCGGGATGTGCATTGCTACCAGAAAGTGTTGAGTGTCCATCGCCTATTTCCAAACTCTTAAGGCCTCTTGGCAAAACGGATAAGATTTGGTTCCCCCTTGCTTGTTTATGGTACCACACGACAGACATGTTGTCTAACTGAATCGCATTTGTCCCGGTGGGAAGAGAGGTGTGAAGTGCTATCAACGCTTATAGCACCGCTCTCATCTCCAGAACATTGATGTGCAAGTGGTTCTGCCAAGTACCTTGAACCGTCATTCCCAGATAATGCCCCCCCCCACCCTATCAGGGAAGAGTCTGTGGTCAAAACTGCCTTTTCTTGGGGAAGAACAAGTGGACGACCTAAGAGAAGTTGTTCTGTATGCAACCACCATGTCAGATCCTTCTTGCAAGTGTTTGTGATAAGAATCTGATGAGACAAGGGAAGATCCTGCATTGACCATTGGGCAAATAGTAGCCACTGAAGTACTCTCATGTGCAGATGGGCTAGAGAAACTAATGGAGGAAGCCATAGTCCCTAGAATTTGAAGAACTACCCTGGCCTGAACCTTGTGACTGTTTAGCAAAGATCTGACTTGGTGTTGCGCAGTGATTCTACTCTTTCTGGTATTAGACTTGCTGACATGGTGGTTGAGTTTATTTCTGAGCCTAAGACTACAATGTGCTGTGAAGGAAATAAGGCAGATTTTTTTAGGATGACTGAGATGCATAAACTGGCACATAAGGATAGAGTCTCATCCCTGGTTCTGATGAGTTGATGCTTGGTGGTAGCAGTGAGAATTCAGTCGTCTAGGTACGGAAACACCTGGAATCCTTGACGTCTCAGGTGAGCTGTTACCACTGCCATGCATTTGGTGAACACTCCGGGGGCTGTAGTGAGGCCAAAGGGCAGTGTTCGGAACTGAAAATGACTGGCTCCCAGCTGGAAGCTTAAGTGTCTCCTGGAGCGCCTTGTCCACTTTGATGCGGTAGTACGCATCCTGAACATCTATTGAGCACATCCAATTAATTGTCTTTCCTGATAAAGGGAAATATCAACTGCAGAGTGATCATTCGGAACTTCGATTTCTTCACAGACTTGTTGAGTCTGTTGAGATAGAGTATTTATCTCCAGTCCCCTGTCTTTTTTGGAACTAAAAAAAATCGAGAGCAAGTTCTGGATCCTATTCGCTCTGTGGGGACTTCTTGAATGACTCTTTTTTGCAGCAACGAAATGACCTCTGATGTTGCACGGTCTAGTTGAATGGGTGGGCACATCTGGTAGAGACCGGTTTACTGGGGGGATCGGAAATCAAGGGGATCAGATAACCTCTGGATATTATGGTCTGTACCCAACGATCTTGTGAAATGTTTAGCCAGGTGCTTGGGTACAGCGATAGATGACCCCCGACTGCCTCCAGAGACGGACAGTCGGGCAACCCCTCAGGGGAGATGAAGGGATGATCAGAGAAGGTTTCTCTATCTCCCTTGTGTTGCGGAGCTCCTCTGACGCGAGGGCGAAGTCTTCCATTATATCCTCCCCCTCTGCCTCTAGGGGAGGGTTGACCTTGTGCCTGAGGGAAACCTTTTTGGGATTTACGGAACCACATTTTACCTCCTATATTACCCTTGGGATAGGGTCGAGATGGGAGGGAGAAACTGACTCCGACAGCAGATAAGGTTTTCCCTTCCTGCTCGCACCTGGTCAAGGTCTCTTTCACCTGAGGTCCAAAAAGAGATGAACCATCAAAGTGGACGTTGATGAAGGAAGACAAAAGATTCCGTGAAGTTACAAAGATGCATCCAAGAATGTCTCCTGAGAGAGATTCCTGTTGCGTCTGCCCTACTCGCTCCGTCCACTGCATATATCAGCCTAATGGAGGAGTTGACTATCGAGGTAAAAGTGGAGAGCTGCGCAGAAACATTATTCATTATTCATGCATCCTGGAGCTACTGAACCCTGAAGGACATCTCCAAACTCCTTCAGGAGATCCATGTGAAGTCGAGTGAAATGGGCAAGGTAATTCAGTGATCTTGGAATAAATGCCGCTGAAGAGAAGGTACACTTCCCATACCTATCCATCATCCTGGAATCCTTGTTAGGAGGATGGATATTAGATGACGTTTCAGACAACTCCTTCTTGGTGGCCGCTGCTACCACCACAGCATCAATGGGAACACCTTTGGTAAGAAAGGACTTAACTTCTGGTGCAGTCATGAATTTATTTGGCCTCCTCAGGACTGGCTCCACTGTGTCTGGAGAGGTCCAGGCTTTCCGCGATATGACCCGTAAGAGCTAGTCATAAGGCAGTGTCACCCAAGAGGTGGAAGGGCAGGAACCAAATGCCTCAAGATACACTAATTCATCATAGGGTTAGAGGTCTTCGTCACCCCTCTGTCTAAGGATTTCTAGGATGTCAGAAAAAGAGACATCCTCAGAGGGGGATCTAGGGGATCCTTCTGATTCTTCCAAATCAGTGTCAGAAGTAAAAGACTCAGTTAAGTCAACATGCTTCCTCTTACAAAGTCTCTTCCGAGGGAGCTCTCCAGTGGCATAATTTGGGGAGGTCCCGGAAGGGGCACCTCCAATGGGAGCTGCTTGGGTCTTTACTTCCCTATGCTGTGGGGGTGGCAGGGGAGAAGAGGTTGCTGCCTGCTGCTAGTGGGACAAAGGTTCCAAAGGTATGGCTTTTGCAAAGGATAAAGCCTTCTCTATTGCTTCGAAAGCCTTCCCCCCCACTCTGAAGACCTCTGCTCAGAGGAGACAGATGGTTGGCTCTGAGTAAGGGGGAATGGCTCTGAAGCAGATGTGGGAACCAAGCTGAGTCGAGCCGAGGCACTGAAAGGGAGGGTTGGTTCTTTAGAAAACCCAGGGTGACTATCCCCCTTGGAGTCGACTCGAGAGTGTCGGCTCCCAGAATCCTCGGTTCCAGAATGAGCCACTGAGAGCAAAGTAATCAGTTCCGAGGAAGGAGGGGAATGATCCCCGGAACCGACGGATATAACACTGAAGAACATGAAGTGATTGGCTCAGAGAGTGAAACAGTCGGAGGAGGAGCAGTGGTTTGCAAAAGGGCCGGCTCCGAAGCCTTGGGTCAGGAGGGGCCAATTTCTTTGGCAGAGCTGGATCAGAAAGCAACCTCTTCACCAGCCGCTGGATCTCCTCATCTGAGTGTGTCTTGTAGGATCGGGTGGAGATGGAAGGAGATCTACTCCTCTCCAAAATAGGATATCTCAAAGTAGGTGAGACAGGGTCAATGTCAGGCAATTGTCTCAGTACCAAAGGTTGATTTGGCATCGAAGAGACCGATGGTACTGATAGAGAAGAAGCTGAATTGGAGCCAGAACTCCTTGGCTCAGATGCTTTGGACTTTTTCAACGGCTCCGAAACTGGTTACGAAGATTTGCATTTAGAAGTCTTAGGAGCTTGTCTGACCAAGTTCCAGCTGTTCCTGGAAGGAACTGGTCATAAGACCCCTATCAATGAGCTTACGTTTTCTCTCCTTCAAGACCCTGGTACTGAAGGCATGGCAAAAGGTACAGGGCTCTTGCAAGTGAGCTTCTCCTAAGCAGTACACACAACTAGTATGACTAAGATATTTTTTGTGAACATCTATTGCATTTTTTAAACCCCATAGGGTGATGGTCATTATGTTCTCTGTCCTTTTCCTTAGACATGCTAACAGGAACAAACTATCTAGCTAGAAAGAAGACCATACTAACTATACTAAAACTACTATCTACTGAGGTAACAATACCAACAAAATCAGTAAGGATAGAAAGGAAGATTCTATTGTTCATTATAAAACTCTACGGCCCTCTGACACGGGCCGTACAATCCTATGGAGGGAAATAAGGGTCAAACACTCAGAACAATCACACAATAAAGCTGTTACCTATAAAAAAGTAAAGATGAAGAAAAAGGTGGAAAAAGGACAAGATTTAATAAATAAATCTATTACTCAGCCAATGAGCCAGTAAGGAGACAACCTCGAAGCTTTCGCAGCAAACGAGATCTGGGGAATTGCCATGAGGCACCATGGGATAGGGGTTAGCCTTGAGCCAGTAAAAGCTCTCGTGCTTTAGTATCGGTCGAGTCGGACATCCAGCAAGAATTACGGCGAGATAGAACTACATAACATCTCTGCTTTTCTGGATCGAAGAAAGCTCTTTGGCGGATGTGTTCAGGAGAGCTGCCAAGAAGGTTATCAGTCTTGTGGGGCTGAAATGTGATTTTTCCTTGTTGATGGTAAATCCCAGAGAGATTAGAAGGGTTTGGACAAAAGTGAAATCCTGCAGGAATTTCTCCCTGCTGTATGCCTGGATGAGGCAGTCTAGATAGGGGTAAAGCTGTATATTCTTCTGCCTGCAGAAGGCAATGACAGTAGCCAGGCATTTGGTGAAGACTCTGGGAGCAGTAAATAAGCTAAAGGGCAGAACTGAGTATTGAAATGCTCTGAGCCTGGTCTGAAGTGTAGGAAACTCCTGCAGGATTCCCTTATGGGGATATGAAGGTAGGCATCTTTTAAATCTAGGATCACTAGCCACACATTTGGTGTTAGCACTGGCAGGAGCTTTTGGTGCGTTAACATCTTGAATTTTGGCACCAGGAGGGACAGGGTTTAATGTGGATAGGTCTAAGATAGGGCGCCGGGTGCCCTCTCTTCTGGGTACTAGGAACAACCTTGAATAAAATCCTTTTCCCACTTGTTTTTCTGGTACAAGCTCCACTGCTCCTTGAGCACAGAGCTTTTGAATTTGGCAGAGGCCTCTGTCATCTGATTTGCTGATATATCTGGATAACCTGATAGACCTGGTCTCTCTCTGAAAAAGAATTTGTATACTTGGGAAATGATTTCTTAGGACCCACTGATCTGCTGTGATGGTTTGCCACCCATCTAAGAATAGGAATAACCTTCCTCCTACCTTGGGGTGAGGGGGTCACTGTGAGTACTTGGGGTACAGAGTGGACTTACAACTCCCTTGCCTAGGAGTGGTGAATGTCCACTGTCTGGGCCTCTGCTGGCTTTGGTGCTATTGCCTGGAGGGCCTATCCCTAAATTCCTTTATTTGCATAGTTTTGGTATGAGCAGGAAAGGACCAGTGTTTGGTGGGAAAGTTCCTACTAAGTCTGGGGGGGTGCACCTTTAGGAAGTATTTGACTTTCTGCAATGACTTGGGCCTTATTCTTCATTTTCTTGATCACCTCCTCTGCTTTAGGGCTAAACAACTGTTCCCTATCCAAGCGGGCTTCCAGATGTTTTGATTTTATCTAATCAGGCAAAGGTTGCTCTCTCAACCATGCAAGTCTCCTGATGACTGATCCAGAAACAGCAACCCTGGTAGAGGCTTCTAGAGCATCAAATCTGCAATGCAGGGAATGTTTTTCCACCTGAGAGCTGGAGTGTATCAGATCTCCCAGTTCTCTGGTAGTAGCACTGTCTGGTAAGGAGGAAAATTTCTGCTTTAATAAATCCAGTGTGTTCTGTTGATACTTTAACAAATGGAACTGGCAGTTGAGGGCTCTAGTGGCTAGGGTAGCAGAAGTGTATACCTTTTTTCCCCATAGGTCCAAGGCCCTGCTCTCCCTGTCAGAGGGTATTGGGCTCTTACAGAAAATGGTTCTAGCACACTTGGGTCACTGAGTGATGACCTCTGGGTCAGCTGCAGGGTTCTTAAATACTTATGGGTGTCTGGCACCCTATAATATCAATCAGGCTTTCTGGGTGCAGGAGGGAGGGCATCAGGTGTGAGGCCGGACTCCAGGAAGACATCTTCCACCACATCCAGAATGGGAGGGATGGCTAAGGGTTTGTGCTGTGGTAACTCCAGGAACTCTCAATCCTTTCTTCGATGGGAGTAGTTCTGAGCTTCCCAATGGAAACGTTCTCCAGGAGTATTTAAGGTCTCCCCAAAAGAGAGGCCCTCGGGAAGGGATGCAGAAGGAATGGATTCCTCAGCATCAGAATCCTCGAAGGCTGTAAGGGGCTGTTGTTCAGTGTCTGAGTCCAGAAATTCTGAGTCATCGGACTCTGGTTCTGAAAGCACCTCTGGGGAAAGATCCCTTTTTCTCTTGGCAGGAGAAGCCTGAGTAGACTGATTCCCCTCTGATGAGAGAGATTAAATCCTCGGCCATCCTAAGTAACTACTGTGACTGAGGAGGTTGGGTTGGAGGTAGTGGTTGACTGGGCATAGAGACATGAGTTTTCCTAGGAATGGCCTTGCTTTTAGGCCTCCGAGATTCAATGGGCCTGCATGAGGTCTTGGCTGGTGGCGTGGCCATCAGTTTTTGTCTGGAGTTAGTCATCCAAAAGGCCTACTCAGAAGCCAGTTCCTGCAAAGTGGCTCCGGACCCAACTGCGGGGCTGGCAACTGACATTTTGGAAGTAGAAGACTGACCTGGTGGGTATACTCCAAAAGGGTCTCAGTAGAGGCTTGCGGAGTCTGTACAGCATTCATCAGGGGCTGTGTAGGTGCCTCACTGAGTTCCGCCGTGCTAGTGGATGGTAGGCTGGCTGACTTCAGATGTGTCTGTAGGCTGGTTTTGAACCTCGAGAAGGGCTAACTCCATTTGGCAGGGTGGAACATTCGGGGAGAGGTTTTTGAACTGGAAGAGGCTGAAAAAAGCGTGTGGAGTGACCCCTGGAAACAATGTTAAAGACCCACTGATCTGAGGTAATACTTGTCCATACTAGTGGGGGTAGGGAGACTTGACCCCCGACTGAGTCCAGGGCAGACAGTCAGGCAGCGCTTAAGGAGTGCTGAGGGGACTTCTCCAAGAATGGTTCCCGGAAGCCCCGGTTCTGCAGACCCAATCTGCCTCTAGGGTGGTGTCTGTTGTCAAATCCCCTTCCCAGCCGAGGAAGAGTATTCCTGAGGAGCATCCTGGAAGAAAGACTGAGACTTGCAGAACCAGTTTCTTACTAACCCTCTGATTTTCAGAAAAGGATAGTTAGGGTGTAGAAAACTTGACCTGGACTGTGGACAGTCTTTCCTTCCTGCTCGCTACGGGTTAAGGTCTCTCTGACAGAAGGGCCAAACAAAGTTGACCCACTAAAAGGGGCATTAGTAAAGGATGCCTTAAAGGGTTTCGAAAAACCTACAAAGGTGAAGCCAGGCGTGACACCTAATGGCAACACTTGTACCTGCCGCTTGAGAGGTGGTCTCCACCACACTGGAGATCAACGTCATTGAGGCATTGGCTAGGGAAGTCAGAGTGGAAAGTTTCGAGAGAGACCAATTTGAGAGGCAGCAACTCAGAAAGTGAAGTGGAGTGCTCCGATACCAAATCCCTTTGCAGCCGGGTGAAGTGTGCCATAATAACTGGTTGCTCTCAGTTCGAATGTAGCAGAGGCAAATGTAAGCTTCCCAAAATGGTCCATCACCTGAGACTCCCTGTTCGGGGGATGGACTATGGAGCTCTGTTCAGCAAGTTCCTTTTTATTAGCTGCAGCCACCACTATAATAGCATCAACAGGTACACCCTTGCTCCAAAAAGCCTTGTCCTGGGGGGACTTAGTAACTTGCCCACCTTCTTGGGGACTGGTTCCAATGTGGCGGGTTCCTTCCACGCCCTGTCCAAGATGAGTTGGACAAGCTCATCCACAGGGGGAGATACCCAGGTAAAAGATGGGACCGTCCCGGAGGTCTTCAAAAACACAGATTCCTCCGAAGTCGGGGCAAGGGAAGACAAACTGCCTCTCTCCTTAAGGATCTCAAGGATGTCCCCAAAGGACACTTCCCTGAAAGGAAGTCTAGGGGACCCGTCTCCTTCCTTGAAATTCATGTCCTCAGTAAGGGATTCTCTAGGGGAGTCCAAATGCCTTCTCTTGCGCGTCCTCTTCTGTGGGGACCCATCCATGGTGGGCTCTGGAGAGGATCTGAAGGGGGTAATGCCCATCTGAAGGCGCTCACATGAGCGCTGACCCTGGAAGAATGATGAGATCTCACCACCAATGTAGAGTAGAACTGGAGGGAACCTAGAGCTGAGGGAGCGGCAGTTGCTCAGCTGGAGACGGTCCTTTCTATCACCCGAAAGGCAGACAGACTGGACGAAGCCCCCATCCTCCTCCCCCGTAGGTGACCAGGATGAAAGGGGGGACTCCAACGCAGCACCGTCTCCAGATATCAGCCCCAAGCTCTCCAGCATGGAGGCCCCAGAGGGAGAGAACGGTCTGAAAACTACGGGCCCAACCCCACTCCCTAGGAATCCACACCAACCTTGCAGGGACGAGGAGCAGCTAGCTCCGAGGGTGCCGGAACCAAAAGCATCAGGGACCCTGACGGTATGGGAAGGGAAGTTTTCCAGATCATTGGCCTCTCACCAGGACTGCTCTGATCCTGGAGGTCCAAGCCCAAATGGGTCGGCCGAGGAGAGAGGAGTCCTGAGGATGGAGAAGATCCACTAGGCAAGTGAGCAGGGGACGGCAATAAGCCTAGCTTGATTTGGGCTTTGAGAAAGCTCCTCGTCATCCTATCCATGTCTGAGGAGAGCAGACTCCTGGTGGATTGGGAAGAGTCTGAGGAATGGTCAGACCTAGCTGAGGGCCTGCAGTCTCAAGAGGGGAACTTACTTGAATGCCTCGGATCCGATCTCTTGGATCTGGAGGGAGAGCTCTCAATAACCATCAGATCTGAAAAAAACATTGGATCCAAGGCTCTGCTTAGATCCGAGGAAGTGGATAGCACCATGGACAGATCTGATGGGTAGGTCAGAGCTCAGGGCAGTGTGGGTCACGTACAATCTGCAGACCTCTGAGGGTCTGAGGTCTCTGATCTGACAGAGTCGGGACTCTCAGAGCAGAATAGCCTGGATCTGAAGCCAAGGAGGCTGGACTCAGATCCAGGTAACTGTGATCTGACAGCCTTGGCTTTTTGGCAGGAGAATCCCTAGAGGAAGACTTTCTTTTGGGAATCCAAGGAGGGCTTAAGAAGGGGGAACCAGAGACCAAAGGACCCTCTTTGGCAAGCCCTTTAAAAAGCAGGAGCTTGTTCCTGTGTTCTAGGAGACCCCTGAAGTTAAATCCGGCACAAATGTTGTATTCAACCATCAGATGTGGCTCTCCCAGACAAACACAGTCCTCATGCATGTCAGAATGGGGCATTTTACAAACACACAAGGAGCACCTTTTAAACCTTGTGGGCTTCTGAGACATCATACACACACACATATCACAACACAAAGGGGGGCGGTAGAAAAGGGGAAGAAAGTGCTAGAGAGTAAACCTAGTAGAGAGTGGAAGGAAGATAGGTTAGAAAGGTAAAGAAAACCCCCAGAAAAAACAGGGAAAAAAAGTACTTGTCTATAACTGAAGACTTAAGCTGCAGGAAGCACGTCCAAACGAAATTGTGGCAAACGAGATCTGGGAGTTGTGGGTAGCAAGGGATCTTGGGTAGGGGAGGTGCTTGAGCTCATGTGTTGTCCTCTAAGTTGCCAGCTTGGATCTGAGGTCAGATCCAAGACCCATCCTTGATCAATAATGACACGAATAGCATCAGATCATACATTTACATAAATGAAAACAAACCACAGACACAAATCCTAGTTGCAAGCATTTTACATCATAAACCATACTGACACTCCCAGCTGCAAACATTTTAAACTTCATTCCTCTTCCGTATATATTACTCCCACAACTCCCATTTTTTTCCTATGTAGTTTTCACCTACCTTTTTCTAAAGATCGCAATTCCAGTTGTTTTATCCCTGTTACTATATTCACTACTTCTAGTATAGTTGGCTTAGATTTTGATTTCCATTTTCTAGTAACTGCTTTTTTGGCAGCCACCATAATTAGACAGTAAGGCCCTACCATGTCTAGGCAATTCTGATTCTGTATCATAGCTCAGAAAAATCATCTCCCTTGTCACACCAATTTGCCCACTCAAAAACGGTGACAGTGCACCCCGCAGGGCATCCTTAAACTCTGCCAACTAACTGCACTGCCAGAAAATATGTTCCCAATTACCTCTTTCTTGCCTGTCACACCTCCAACATTTGCTATCTACCTGAGGAAAAATTCTCTGGAGTCTACTCTGGGTATAAAAACATCTATGTAAACATTTCCAAGCAAAAATCTTCAATCTTCTAGATGTTGTTGCATATTTGGGAGACATATATATATATATATATATCCACCCTTTGTTTCTTTGTGAATTGCTTACCCAATCTCTCTTCTCATCAAAACCTCCTCCGACTGATTCTTACAATATTTTATAAGCTCTACTAATTTTTCCTTTAACGGCAGCTTCTGCTCTAGATTCTACTAAAAACTCTACCAGGGCTGGTCTTTTGTTTAGGATCCACCTATTTCTCTTTGCTTTCCCTATCTAGGTTTGATATCAGAGTATAGGCAATCTCTAACCTGATGTCCAAATAAAATCTTGGTATCTTCCCATTCTATCATTTTACCCTCTCTAGTTATTTGCTCCAAAATACTTGGTTCCTTTGGCAGTGTTCTCCAATAAATTCCAGCCTCTTTTTGCCTAATGTCTACATCCCTAATTGCAGTCATCCATACTGGCAGAATCTCCTTTCTCCATTCCTGTGTTGGCTTAGTTCTTAGAATACTTTCTGCTACTGTATGGATATTATATTTTGTATGACTATTATTCTCCTTAAAGGCCTGCAACCAAAATCCCAGTATCTCATTGTTTCTTGAGCCCCCCCACCCCACCGTTTCATATTCATCCCTTTCCACTCTGAATTATAGGTAGTTGCTTGTGCTACGTATAGGAGGCTTAACTGTGTAGCTCTGAAATACCCCCTTCAAAATCAGGTAATCCCAATCCACCCTGTCCACTAGAAGAATCAGCTTATTCCACTTGACTCTTGCAGTCTTCCTCTCCCAGATAAAGTCCTTCACCTCATTAACTGGTATCCACTTCTAATCTGGTTGATAAAAATATGCATGACCTGTATATAAGACTAATGGAACTAAAAACATCTTTATTAAGCCATCACTTACTATCCATACAACAGAGCTTCTACTTTCTCAGTTTTTACATTATCTTTTGTTTGTTCTCTTCCCACATATCCTTAGCTGCCACACCAGAATCATTTTAATCCATAGTCCTAAATACTTCATTTTGTCGTGTCCCCATAAATATGGACATTGCTGAACCAATTCTTATGTGGGTACATAATTTACCTTTATTGTCTTTGTTTTAGCGTCATTAATTTTACATCCAAAAAGATCTGAAACTGTCTCAAAATGTTCCACAACACTGTAATGTCTCTTTCTGGTTTTGTCAGGTATAAAATAATATCTGCAAATAGAGCCAGTTTTTCTTGACTACAATACCAATTATATCCTTGAATTTCGAGGTACCTTATCAGAGAAGACCCCACCCAGTTTAATTTTTGACTCTGATCCCTCATATTATCCTCCTAATCGACCTCATCATTTTTTTCAGGAAATGCAAATGCTTCCATTGCCCTGCTCAAAGTCTCAACTTACTCTGCCAAATGCTTTCTCTGCATCAAGACCCACCCACAATGGAATTTTCTTGCATTCTGCTTCCCTCTGGACCCATCAGGGTTCTTTTAATGTTGTCAATTGTTTGCCTCCACTTCCACAAAACCACACTGATCATAGCTATCAATTTTGGCATTACTTTTGCCATTCTTTCAGTCATTATAGACATGAACACTATAATATAGGTTTAGCATTGAATGGGCTTCTATGAAGATGGATCTGATCGATCTTTACCATCTTTAGGTATTACAGCTACCACTGCTTTCAAACTGTGTTAAGTTAAAATTAGCAAACATTATGGTTCACATATATTGCTCTATATAATATAACCTAGGCAATATTACATAAATTATTCAGTTCCTGTCCTTTTTTAACAAGAAACATCTTTAAGCCATCACTTATGATATAAGCAATCATACATTTATATAAATGGAAAAAAAAAAAACAGACACAATCCTAGTTGCATTTTACATCACAAATCATACTGACACACACTCAGCTGTAAACATTATACACTTACAATCTACTCAATCCTTTTCAAGCAAACAATACATAGATCATTTAAGTCCTGCCTTCTTTTAAACCTCATTCCTCCCATGTACATTGTACACTGTACATTGTCTCCCACAATTCCTATGTTTTCCTATGCAGTTTGCTCCTACCTTTTTCTATAGATCTCAGTTCTAGTTTTATCCCTGTTACTATATTCACTACTTCTAATATAGATGGGTTTAGATTTTGATTTCCTTATTTTAGTAGCTGTTTTTTTGGCATCCACCATAATTAAAGACAGCAAGGCCTTACCAAGTCTAGGTGATTCCAATTCTGTATCACAGGTCAGAAAAATCACCTCCCTCATCACACCAAAATGTCCACCCAGCATCTGACAGTGTATCCTGCAGGGAATCCTTAAAGTCTGCCAGCTCACTGCACTCCCAGAAAATATGTTCCCAATTACCTTTTTCTTCCCCGTCACACCTCCAACATATGCTATCTACCAGAGGAAAAATTCTCTGGATGGATAGTTTTCTGTCTTTTCTGTATTTGGGGGAGCCCCTTAATTTACCTTAGAGAAGTTCGTTTTTGGGGTTAGGTTGTGGGGGGAGCAGAGACTACCTTTATCTTCATTTCAAGGAAGACCGCTATGTGACCTTACCAGTGAGGACATTACACTAGATGGGGTGCAGGGCTCCCCCATATTTGTGAGTACCAGATCTAGGATATTTGTTCCCCTAGTAGGCGTGCAGACTAGCTGCTCCAGGGCATTTCAATTTACAAAGTCAAGAAATCTTTGGGCGTGCATGCTAGTGGGTAGTGTATGCCTCCCAATTAATGCAGGAGTAATTAAAATCACACACACAAGTATGGTATTAGGCTGGATGGTGAGTGATTCTAATAACTTTGGATATTATGTATGGATTTCCTGGTTCACAATGGGAGTCCTACAGTTAGCAAGAATACAGTATTTTCCCATGGTTAGCTGTACATGGAGCAGATCAAGCATGTTATATTACTTGATCAGCCTTAAGGTGTGCTTATCCTTTATGTAGATAGACACTAGATAGACACTACTCAGCTTTTTGCTCTTTCATGTTCATAGGGTGGTCAGAACGACTATGAAAGTAGTTACAGCCATGCACTGCCAGAGTGCCTTCTGTAACTTCGAACCATGTTTTAGTAACTGCACAAACATCAGCATTCTGCAGGTTAAGGAGAGCTTTCAGGGAGTGCAGTTTCTTGCTGAGACTCCTAGCACTGAGCAGTATCACATTTAGCTTGTCCTGAGTGGCTTTTGCTATGCTGGAAAGCTTGTCCATTTGGTAATGCCTAAAACGGGCACTACTGGGGTGGATAATGTTTTGGCTAATATCCAAAAGCCTGGAGGTGACGGGTGAAGACCATCCCTGGCAAAGCAGTTTGGCCTGTCGACCATGTCCTCTCAGGCTGATGAGTACTGGACCACTTTGGAATGACACCAGTAGCTAAGCCAATTGTTGAAGTCTATCATTTTCTGTTGGTATTGTGGCATCACCCTTGGAGATGGCAGAATGCGGCCAATGCTACGCTTATACTTGAGTGTGACACACGTTTTGAGAGCTTAAACATCTCTCTCTTCATATAATCCAAAAAGGTGCATTTCAGGTCATTCACTGCCTCATGGACTATGAGTCAGTGGTACTTGGGTGTAAATGACCAGAGTGTTTGCATAATCTGGGGGATCCTGGCCCTTGACAGGCACCTAACTGCAACTTTAGTATCCATTCTGGTAAGAGGGATATCAGTGTGTCTTACAATGGAGTCTCCTATGACCAGAATATTGGGTTGTTGACTATTTCTCCTTATAAACTTGATAACTGAGATACAGTGCAATGTGGCTTTGTGTGTTGTGATAGGAATTCTGTGTGCATGTGGAAATTTTGAGGACTGCGCCTGAGAGGCCTTTGAAGTTAATATAAGTTACATGTGACCGCCACCATATATGGGTCTGTGTGTGGCCCTTTGTGGGTGCAGTAAGACCCTCTTAAATGTAAAATGACGGGTTTGCAGGCCAAGTGTTAAGGAACCACAAACAGATGCCTAATACTAAATAGAAACACTAGATTCTATGTATTTAGTGCAGAACGGCAACCCTTACAACAATGCAATTTTAAACATTAAAGAAGTGCAAAAAAAAGCAGTAAACTTTCACAGTGTAATGGATATGCAGTCCAAGTGCAAAATGATACTTAATTTCATTTGTTTTACCAAAGAAGACTTCAGATGTTAAAATCTCTCAAAGTCTCTGGTGTTGTTGCCAAGCAATGAGCAGTTCCGGATAAAGACACATGCAAGTACGAGGCTAGTATACTATCAAAAAAAAGCAAATTTTATGCCAATATTACCTTAAGGTCAATTATGTAGGCACACAGTGAGCTTTCTACCAGCATTTCCCAGCTTAAATAGGTGAAATCAGCCCGCTCCTGTCACAAGAGCGCAGACTTTGGTTTGCAGTCCAAATGTTAAGGAACCAAAAACAGATGCCTAATACTAAGAAACGGTACCAATGCAATTCATTGCAGAACAGCAGCCCCTGCAGCAGTTTGAAAGTGGAACTTTAAATTTTAAAGAAGTGCAAAATAAATAAAAAGCACAGTACATTTCACATTATAATGAAAATAAGCAATGTTTTTTAGACGTTTCCATCTGTAAAGGGCACTAGCACAACGAGCAGCTCCATGCAAACATGTCAAACTTACAAAAGCAATGGAAATATAGAAAACTAAAACAACTACACTTGGAGCACTTTTGTTTTTGAGTTTCTCAACTCAGTCAGACTAGGTAAACACCTACTGCCACTAGATGAATAATCCCAGTCTCCCTAATGTAAAAGCACAGTAAAAACTGTGTCTGTAGTGAGATGCTACCACACACGCACAAACTTAAGGAAAGCCATTAAGCAATTCAAGATAACACCAGTGTACTTTAAACAGCTTATAAAAATGTGACTATTCATTAACAGTGCTTCACATTGTAGCAATAAGCCACGAGGCACTCAATTGTGCAGAATTTATAAAGGCACTAAAAACAAAGTAAGCTGATTAATAAGCCCTCCAGCCAATAAAACAACTACATGCTGGAATCTCTAGTGTGTTTCCCTAACCTGTATGGTCCAGGCTATCAATCACTGCCAGTAGATGAGAAATCCTCTCCCCTCTTGATATAAACACACAGAAAACAGCTTGCTGGAGTTTAAAAATATACTACTTTATCCAACAGCAATCTAAATAATGAATTCATGACAAATCAGTAGAACAGACAATGACAAGCAAAATGTACTTTTATTTATTTTTTAAAATAAGCTCAAGGGAAGTCAAATATAGGATAGCAACAGCAGTGTAGAAATGCACGAGCAAAAAGCTCCGTTTACAGTTAGGGTAGGCAACTTAAAATTTGCCAACTTTAAAAAGCAGATAATGAAATGGGAGAGTGGGTAGATAAAATAACCAGCCAGGAGTCACCAACAGTGCATGTAGTTTTTGCAGGCTTTTGAGTCTTAACAGAAACAACAAAGCCATAGATATTCTCTGTATTTAAGTAGAATTCTAGAAACACATTAACCAATGGAAAAAAGCACCTGAAATGTGCAGCCTGGGTAATTTGTCTGTCTGCCACAAAGATCAATCACCAGGCCAAGCAGATGTCTCAAAAATGAAACAGATAAAATAGAAAGGAGCTCTATCGTTTAAGCTACTCTCAGACAAAAATGAGACTACTGTCCTTACCAGCAGGGGAGCCACCAACAGTGCTTGTTTTTACAAGCCTGAAGTCAAGTAACCTAGACTATACAGAAATTCTCCTGCAGTAAGAAATGTTGCGAGGATACTCTGGAGAAAGGAAGAGAAGGAGAGCACTTCGGCCTCTGGGAGTAATGCTATAGTTCCATACCAACAACATTATCAAGAAAAACACATATTGCTAAAATCAGACCTGGTTGGAGAGTTTTGAATGAAAGGCTCAATATTTGAAAATATGTAAGGGTAAAGTTCAGTGCCTTTTAAACCTCCAAAAAATTGTATACTTGAATTAGACAGTAAACCAGATATAGAGAAATGTGAATGATCTTTGTCTTGCAGAATGCTATTACTGGAACCAGGTATTTTGGCAAGATTCAGGGTGCGGTAGACAAACCAAAGGGCAATTAGAAGAGCTGGAACATTCTCCTCATATAAATCTTAGGACAATGTGATCCCCAGCTATGGAAATATGAAAAGTAGGCATCTTTCAAGTCCAGGGTAACCAAGAAAGCCTGAGAAGACAGAAGAGAGAGAAGGCCTTGAAGGGTCAGTATTTTGAGTTTAGGAATATGAGGACCTGTATGATTATTGTTATTCTTAACACATACAATATAGGTTTCCATGTGCCCACTTTCCCCAAGTATTAAGAGCTTTGAATAGAATCCTGAATTTGCTTTCCCATGGCAGTCTCTATGTTGCCACCCAAGTCATAATTTTCTTCTAGGAGAGGCAGGATAAAGGACAATGTCTTCTGTCACTACAATGATGGTATCTAACCTTATTATATTTTAGGACTGTAATCTGTACCCTTGTCTCAGGATGTTTAACATCCATGGGTGATGGGTTTATGCCTTCTCTTTCTTTTAAAGTCTTAGATACTCTATTCTCCAGGGATGACTGGGATTTTTTGATGGAAGCAGAGGTAGTAGCTTTGCCGAGTCATGGCTATTTGATGTGGCATTGATGCTTCTCTTGTGTTTTAGTTTGCCACTTTTACTGGTATCTGGACAGCTTCTTTTACCCTTGCCAAGCTTGCTGTTCTCTTGTTTAAGGTGGCGGACACAATTTGGATGGATACTTTCTACTGAATTTATGTGCCTGAGAGTGAAAAAGCAGCTTGAAAGAGAACGGCATAAAGCAGTGCAATCTTCTGAAGATACCTTCTGCAGGAGGGTCCAAAGAGGAGCTCATAATCCAGGGGTGTACTTAGGAGTTCAACTGTGACATAGTTTGGCAGGTGGGGTGTCCTCAACCAGGCTTACGTATAAGGAACTGACCCAGTAGTTGCTGTTCTACAACATGCAGCCAAATACATCATAGCCAGATAGCTTGGAGTGCCTGGGAATCTGACCAGAAAGGTCACAATTCAAGCAACAGCTGCCTCAAAGCCTAGTCAGTGATCTCTCCAGCCTTAGACTTTACTTTATCCCTTAGACTGTTGGTAATTCAGCTTATGGGTCTAGTAGTCTATGGCTCTTAAAGCTAGGGTAGCAAACATGCAAGTTTTTCCCCAAATTGCTTGACCATTTCAATCCCTCTGTCACTGAGAATGGAGCTCTTGGATGCAGCAGATAACTGTCACTTACTGGAATCCAGGGACACCACAGCTGGAACAGCCAGAAGGTTCTTGTGCAAGAACATACAAGAATCTTAAATCATGTAGAATTATTCAGCCTAGCAGCAGGAAGCAGTAAATCTAGCTTCAAAGACACATTAGTAAATGGATCCTCCAAGACATCAATTACTGGAGGAAGAGCTGGGGTTCGAGACCTTGGCAGGCCCATAAAAGCTCTACCTAAGTTGAGCAAAGAACACTTTCTGGACTCCCACTGTTAACTCCTACATCTTATGAAGGTGATCTCCAAGAAGAGATCATCTGGGGGTGAAGTAAAGGATAAGGTGTCCTTGGTGTCGGTCATAAATGTGGGAAGGGACCTACTCCACACGTCTGCTCATCTAATTCTGATTCTTCGGTACAAGAATCCTCCCCAAAAAAGTGATTCTATCCTTTACTGAGAAGAGACACTAAACTCACAAATTTCCAAAGCTGGCAACTTCGACTTAAAGTGAAGTCCTTGGACCAATGAAAACGTTCTGGTAAAGAAGCGAGGAAGACTACAGGCCTGGGGATCCACGTGGCTTCAGCCTGGTTAAATAAGCAAGCACTGGCTTGGTCCTGGGTAAGTAAGCAAACACTGGCTTGGTCTTGGGTGCTTTCTGCCTCAGCTACTCAGATGAAACTTTTCAGAGACACCTTGGTATGTGGATGAGCAAAGCCTTCAGAGACCCAGGAACCTCCTTGTAAATTACAACTGAAAAGATACTACCCTCCCCTTCATCGATTAAAAACTCAGAGCTGGGAACCCCAGAAAGGTCCCAAAGCCAGCCAGCATAATCAGCATAATCACAGTTTCATTCAGGAGAACATCCAAGCAACCAAAAGTATGGCTGCCTGCAAACTGGTTGAGCTACAGGCCTCGACCTAAACAGACTTTGAAGCCATGGGCTAAGAAACCACTTCACTGAGTTTTGAGTCACCACACCTAGAGAAACCAGAACCTTCAGTAAATCAGTCTTCAACTCTGTGATGCTTCACCCTGGGTCCCTTATTCAAGTACTTGCATTTTAGAGAAGGGTTCCCAGAAGTCTTGGCACCTAGACATCTTTACACACCATGACTTCCTATCAACAAATTCCAATGGTTTCCTCTAGGACTTCTACTATACATGCAGGAGGTTAAAAGGCAACTCTTCCATGCAAATTACCCAAAATGTCAAATTCAAGAGGAAGGTGACCCATTCTAATACTAATTCCTCTTTTCCCAACTCTAGAGAGAGAGCTTTGAAACAAATGCAAGGCAGCTATCTGTACTGTTTAAAAAAAAGGAGGGAGGTAAAATAACTCCAAACACTCCAACCTAGATCTTTAACAGGCTCTAAAACATTTAAAAAAATGTCACCATCCTAACGACAAAGCATGATTCTGTGAGAAAAATTATAATAGATTTTCGAGTAAGATCAATGTTGCAGTAGATACCTGAAATACGAGAATTAAAAAGGTGGACATCCACCTACCCAGCTATGCTTCCAAAGTTCTGCAAATGTAGGGTGCAAGCCTGCATCGCACACAAAAAAAATCAGTCCATGCCATCTTCAGTTTTTTTTTTTTTTTTTTTTTTACCAGTGGGGGAAAAAAACTATGGAGAGCTTTATACAACACATGGAATAGTCTACCTCTATAAAATAAATTTCTAGGCTCCAATTTGGTATCCTATCCACAAAATGCTATGGTTTCAAACAGAAAACCAGAAGCGGTAGGTAAGAACAATCCTGATAATACCCTTAGCCATCCTTTCCCTCTTTCTTTAAGACAACAGAAGCAAATGACCAGAAGGAAACAAGGAAGGATAAAATGGGCTGGATTTAGAATTGCAACAGCAATCTTACTTGATCATCATATGCTACGGTGGGTTATCTCACAATGAGCTATGTTCTTCAACTGGATCTCTAGTACAGTACAGTTCTTGACATAGGGAAAGACTCCTACAGCTCCAACAGGAATAGGGAGAAGATCCATAAATGGTATCAGAAATAAGAAGAATCAAAAAGACTGTTTGCATCAGTGAGCTTAGTCATAGGAAACCCTTTGCAGGACAGTCTTCTCAAATCCTGCTTGGTCTCTGGACTCTAAACCAAACTTATGCCTAGAAAAGTTCGGATTTTATGACCAGGTGGTCACCTCACAAATGCTCTAGGCAGAAACATGCCTAAAGAAAGATGCCAAAGTGGAGGCTGTCACAATGGTGTGTGCATTAACACGGTACTACTGAGACTCATATTTCCTTTCACATAAGAGTATATATTCATCCACTTGGTGAAGATTTGCATAGATACCAGCTTATCCTTTTTACTCTGTGCAATGGCCATGAATAACTGGCTCATTTGTCACATGGACTCTGTCCTGCCCAAGTAATGCCTTAATTTCCCATGGAAAAACACAAGGTGCAAGATGTCTTCCCACTGTTTTAAGAGAAAATACTGATAAATGAATAACCTTGCTAGGAAGCCATTCTGAAAGTATTATGGGCATAAGTGTAGGACTTATTCTGAGGATGACCCTGTCCCTGCGAAAAACAAATGGGTTCTTACACATCAGGGTTTAAAACTTCAAAATCCTTCAGATGACATGACTGCCACCAGAAAATGGTCTTCCATGACATATAGAGCAATACTAAAGCAGTGTGTTCAAACCAGGGCCACCAGCACAAGAATAAAAATGAACTCCTAAGGAAAGGGGATCATATTCCTCTATAGTCATAAGTGGTCGACTCTCACCAGGAATACCTGCTGTGAAACAGAAGCAGAGATGATAGGGAGATGCACGTTTATAAAATTAAATAGTTCTGTTTGAAATACACCCCAAGGGGTACCCCTGCTTCTAACAGGTCCATGTTTTTCTTTTTACAACAAATGAAAATCTCTTCCATTTTGCCAGCTATGACTTCACAGTATTAGGCTTCCTGGCTTATTTAAATAAAGCCAGCATTTCCTGAGAACAAAGACACTCTAGAATGATGTTAGATCTTCCAAGCTGCCTGCTTGAGACCCCCTTAAAATACAGTGAGACTAGGGTTCTAGACATTTCAGAAAGTACAGTTTTGTACCTACCATAAATGTAGATGTTCGAGTGCTCATACAGCTGCAGTCATAACAGATGGGTTATCCTGCCGTCAGGCGGGTCCTCGGTCGGCCGAATTCCAAAGTCTAGGTCCGGCGTCAGTTGTCGTAGCTTCTTCCCTGACGTCAGTGTGGCAGGGGTATAAAAGAGGCAGCCGATGCCATTTTCTTCAGTTTTTCTTGCCCCAGATGTCACGTGCCCCCAGAAGGAAGGCAAACATAATGTTATGCAAAGATGCAATGTTGATAAATCAAAAACAGTAGTTGCAAGCAAATACACCATAAAAGAATACCCCAAAAAGGTTATATGAAAAGTGTTTGTCATAAGGCCTGTCCTAACAGGGGATGGAGGGAGGGAAACCTGGACTGCAGCTGTATGAGCACTCGAACATCTACATTTATGGTAGGTACAAAACTGTACTATGTTCATCGTGCATACAGCTGCAGTCATAACAGATGGGTAGAATCCCAAAGCTAAGTAAGGGTGGTAGGCACTAAGTGGAACTAGGAGGGGCTAGGATGCCCTGCAGGACTGCTGTGGCAAAACCCGCTCTACATTTTGAGTATAGTGGGAGGTGATAGTGCTTGGAGAAAGTGTGCACTGAACTCCAGGTGGCTGCTTCCAAAATGTCCTTGGTAGGGACCCCCCTGAGGAAGGCTGCAGAGGTAGCTGTGGCTCTGGTGGAGTGGGATCTGATGCATGCAGGCACAGTTTTTCCATGAAATGAGTAACAAAAGCATATGCAGTGGGCTATCCATTTTGAAATTGTCTGTTTGGAAATAGCCTTTCCCCGAGCACCTGCAGCATAGGACACAAAGAGTTGCTCAGATTTCCTGAATGGCTTTGTTCTGTCCAAATAGTAACAAAGTTGTCTGTGAATGTCCAAGGAATGTAGTAGTCTTTCCCCTTTGTTTTGTGGATTAAGATAAAAGGTAGGTAAGTGGATAGCCTGATTCAAAGCTACACTGGATACTACCTTTGGCATAAAGGTAGGGTTGGTTAGTAAGGAAACTCTGTCCTGATGGAAAATGATGAATGGTTGCACAGCCATGAGGGCCTGTAGCTCCGAAACCCTGCGTGCTGAGGTGACAGCCAGAAGAAAGGCTGTTTTCCATGACAAGTACTGTAACTCTGTTGAAGAAGCTGGCTCGAAGGGAGGAAGCGTCAGCTTTTCCAATACGAAGTTGAGGTCCCAAGCAGGGACTGGTGGTTTCCTTGGGGGTTTTATATTCTTTGCCAGTCTGAGGAACTGCCTTAAGAGAGGGTGAGAGAATAAAGGAGGATCTGTGTTGTATTGGGCAGAAATGGCTGAAGCGTGGATCTTGATGGAGGAGAAGGAAAGTCCATTGTTTAACATCTCAGCTAGGTACTGTAAAATTTGAGGTATATTTATTACCCAAGGATTCTGTCCCTTTTCTTGATTCCAGGCACAAAATCATTTCCATTTGGCGGAGTAGGCCTTTCTAGTAGAAGATCTTCTGGCCTCCAAGATGACATCCTGCACCTCCTTGGAGAGGAGAAACTGTTGGGAAATCAAGGAATTATCCATGCAGCTAGATTTAGAGTTCTGAGATTGCTGTGAAGGGTTTTGTAGCTGTGCTGGGACAGCAGAAGAGGGACTAGAGGGATTAGGACTATCCATTGTGGGGAATGTGTCAGGCTCTTCAGGAGCAGATACCAGTGTTGTCTTGGCCAGTCTGGAGCAATAAGAATCATTTTTGGCCTCTCTGCTCTGGCTTTTAATAGAACTTTGGGCAGCAGAGGAAGAGGTGGGAAGGTATAGACTGTCAATGTTGCCCAATTGAAGGAAAGTGCGTCCACTTTCCAGGCCTGTTGATGGTAGGTCCTTGAACAAAATTTTTTCAACTGGCAATTTCTGTGGGTAGCAAAGAGATCTATGTCTGGCTGTCCCCATGCCGGAGTTATCTTTGTGAAAACTTGAGGATGCAACTTCCATTCGTGTGGATCGGTCATATTTCTGCTTAGGTTGTCTGCCAGTGTGTTTTCCTTCCCTGGCAGGAATTGTGCCTGTAGTTGAATTTGCAGTTCCAGTGCTGTGTTCCATAGGGTCATGGCTTGCCTGCACAGGGGGTATGAATGAGTTCCCCCTGTTTATGTACCACATCACTGTGGTGTTGTCTGTCCTTATCAACAGCTGGCCTGGATGTAGTAGGTCTTTGAAGGTCAAAATGGCCTTTTGCACGGCTAGCATTTCCTTTTGGTTGATGTGGAGGTGCTTCTCTTTTTGGGTCCATTTTCCCTGAATGCACTGATCTGTCATGTGTGCTCCCCAGGCGTAGTCTGAGGCGTCTGTAGTGATGATTTGAGTTGCTTGAGGTACACAGAATGGAAGACCTGTGTTTCTTTGGCAAGCTTGGGTCCACCACAAAAATTCCTTTTGAAGGCATGGAATGAGTGGTATAATTGCTTCCAAGCTGTGGCTGTGTTGAGACCATAAGTTTTTCAGGTACCATTGAAGTTTCCTCATATGCAGCTTTGCACATGGGATTAGTAGGATGCAAGATGCCATGAATCCCAGAGCCTGCAGGACTTTCCTTGCAGTTAGCCTGGTGTAAGTTGCCATTTTTTTGAAGTATTGAGACAGTTGCCCTTGCTTGTCTGGCATAAGGTAGGCCATCTGGGTGGTTGTATCCAAGCTGGCACCCAGGAAAATTATTTGTTGAGAGGGTATTAGTTTTGATTTCTTTTTGTTGACTGTGTATCCCAGGAAGTTCATTACAAACGCCAGGTGCTGCAGTAGTATGTCCTTGCTGTCCGCTTGGATCAGGCAGTCGTCCAGATATGGGTAGATTTGTATCCCTTGTAGTCTGCAGAAGGCGATTACTGATGCCAGGCATTTCGTAAACATTCTGGGCGCAGTAGATAAGCCAAAGGGCAATGCAGAGAACTGGTAATGGGTTGAACTTGCAAGAAATCTGAGGTATCTTCTGCAATCTTGTCTGATAGGGACATGCAGGTATGCCTCCTTGAGGTCCAATGTTACCAGCCAAGACTCCTTGCCCAGCATGGGAAGAAGCTGCTGTAATGTGAGCATCTTGAATTTTGGCACCTGTAGATATGTGTTTAGGATGGATAGGTCTAAGATAGGTCTCCAATCTTTGTCTTTCCTTGGTACCAGGAATAGTCTGGAATAAAACCCTTGACCTTGTTTTTTTGCAGGTACCTCTTGAATTGCTTTCATGTCCATGAGAGCTGAAACTTGTTTTTGTGCCTCTGCCCTTTGATGTTGTGGCAGGTTTGGCATGCCTCTCATTTTTGGAAGGGTGTGAAAGTGGAACCCGTAGCCTCTGTCTATAATGTCCAGAATCCATTTGTCTTTTGTAACAATATGCCAATTTTTTGAGAATAATGCCAGTTTTCCGCCCAAAGGTGCTGCCATTAAAGCTTTACTTGGCAGGTGTAGGGGGAAGTCATTGTGTCTGTTTTCTAAAAGACTGTGATCCATCTTCTCCACCTCTTGGGGTTGGTGCTTGCCACTGTCTGGCTCTGAAAGATCCTTGAGGTTGTCCTCTACCCCTTGGGCGCCTGTATCTGCCCCTTTGAAGTCTGCCCGTGGCTGGAAAGGACCAATGTTTTGAAGGCCAGTTTCTGCTGAAACGTGGAGGCTGTACCTGCAGGAAATCTTTCACTGTTTGCATTGGTTTCACTTTTTCCTCCATTTTCTTTAGCACCTCCTCAGCTTTAACACCAAACAATACATCTTTTTGAAGAGGTGCATCTAATAATTTAGCTTTGACATGATCTGGTAAGGTTTGCTCTTTGAGCCAAGACGCCTACGTATAACAGAACCCGTAACAGCAGCTCTACATGAGGCCTCTAAAGCATCAAAACCAAACTGCAAGGTATGTTTACCCACTTGCTCTGCACCATGCAACAAATCCTGCAACTCTTTTAAATCTGGTTGGCCTGGTTGTGTCATCTTGCTTTTCAGCTGAGATATCAAAAACTGCTGATACTTTAACATATGGAACTGACAGTTTAATGCCCTCATGGTTAAAGTGGCAGAGGTGTACACCTTTTCCCCCCACCTTTCTAAAGCTCTGGAATCTCTCTATGAAGGTAATGGGTTTTTAGCAGTAGAGGCCTTAATTCCCTTGGGACCCTGTGAAATTGTTTCTGGGTCAGCAGTATGGTTTTTATATAGGAAATGGTGAGAATCAGGAACCCGGTAATACCGGTCTGGTTTAACAGGAGCTGGAGGCAAAGAAACTGGATTAAGGCTGGCTTCTGTGTACACATCATTCAATATATCTAAAACAGGAGGGATAGCCAGAGGCCTATGCTGGGGGAGCAGAAGAAATTCCCTGAGCCTTTTCTTGGAATCTGAGTAATCTTGGCCTTCCCAGTGAAAGTGTTCCCTCAGTGTATGCAGGGTTTCCCCAAAAGAGACGTCCTCAGGAGGGGAGACCGAGGGAATAGACTCCTCTGCATCAGAGTCTTCGAATGGAGAATAGGCATAATCCTGGTCCTCGGATAGTTCTGAGGTAATATAAGCTTGATCTGAGGAAGGGTAGTCTTCCTCTTGTCTGGGCCTTTTGTCAGAGGGGGGTTGAGAACCCCTGATAAGAGTAATCAAATCCTCAGCCATTTTAAGCATCTGTTTTTTAGGCATGGTGCCTTGAGAGGGGGTCTGAGTAACCTGTTTTTTGGTTTTCATGGCTGCTTTAGATTTAGTGAAGGCTTTAATAGAGGAGGAAGGCCTGAAGACCCCTTGAGAAATGGCAGGCCTGTCTAAATTCTGAGTTTCCCCGCCAGGAGTGGCGTCGGAGTCTGTAGTAGGAATGGGGGCCGAGGAGCCTGCGACCTCTGGTACTGAAGACACCGGTAATGCATTGTCATCGGTACTCAGGGGCTGCGTAGGCGCCTCGCTGAGTACCGGAGAACCGGTAGTCAGCCTTAGCATGGTTTCAGTAGGTGGCGCGGACTTCGTATGTCAATCCTTATCTTTGCATTTTTTACTCAAAACTGGAGTCGGAGTATCTGACGACATAATATAATTAAATTTTTTGCCAAAAAAGTGAAGGGCGAACTCCGCCCGACGCTTAATAGTGCGCTTATTGAATCTAGCACAAAAACGGCAGGCCGAGACGTTGTGGTCTGGGCCTAAGCAAGGTATACAGAAAGAGTGGAAATCCTTATGCGGTATTTGTTTCCCACATGAAATGCAATTATTAACTTTGTCTGACATCGGTCTGAGGCAAGAAAAGTTTCCCCAACGGGGTACTTAGCTTTCAAGAAGACTTCGGCTGAAATACTTTCGTAAATCTCAGGAGCTGGCCGACCGGCACTTGCGAACTGCTTCTGCTTCAGGCACCGCGCGGCAAGAAAGACTGGAGAAAATGGCGTTGGCTGCCTCTTATACTCCATGCCGCACTGACGTCAGGGAAGAAGCGACGACAACCGACGACGGACCTAGACTTTGGAATTTGGCCGACCAAGGACCCGCCTGACGGCAGGATAACCTATCTGTTATGACTGCAGCTGTATGCACGATGAACATCTACACTTTGAGACATAAAATAAGGTAGTGTTCTTGGCCATCTGGGCCATCACAGTAACACACTCATGGCCAGTACACTATTAAGTACTGCGCTGGTGCTTCACCACCACCACCGGGTGGGGAAAGCATAAAGAAACTAATTCTACCAATGGACTATGAGGGCTTCCATACCTTACACAGAAGCCTTGTGCAATAACCAGTTACTACTGAGGCAGCAAATAAACCTAAGTCTAGAAACCCCATTTGGTTGACAGTTGCTGAAAAATCTCTGCTTTCATTTTCCATTCATGAATCTCTGAAAATGTCCTGAGCAGACCATCAGTAATATTGCTGCATTCAGAAGATATATAAACTATTTTGAGATGCAAGACAGTTTGGACTGCTAGGTTCCACACCTCTACTGGCAGACTGCACAAGGGATGCATTCTGATGCTCCCTTGTTTATGTATCACATCACCTAGCTAAGGGAAGTACAAAGATCAATGAGGCCATATAACCCAATACTCTAATAAACTCCCTGGCTGTCAAAGTTCTTATTGGCCTGCTTGAGGAATGACTCCAGAAGCAAGGTCTTGGTAAACACTGCACTCATCTGTGCAGACAGCTGCCTCAGAGGAATATCTTGGCCCTGTTTGAAGCAAAATTTAATCTGGATAGGCTGAGAATCATGGATCCCTGAAGTAATCACTGGTGATTCTCATTTTGTTGAAAACATCCTGCTCCACCTCGGTTTAAAGGAAGCAATTGTCCAAATAGCGGACAGACATGCACTCTATTCTCATAAATGTTAAAACCAGAGTTAGACAATGGTCCTTGTAAAAAGAGATGTGGAGACGTGCATCCTTCAGGTGTAATGCAACTAGAAAAGCTCTAGCCAGAAGTAATGAAGTGATGGGAGTGTGCCCATTTTGAATTTCAATACTTTCAGGAAAAGACTGAGCTTGTAGAGATCCAATACTGCTTTCAAGGTCCATCCCATTCCAAATGGTAAATCCATAAATAGTAACAAAAAAGACTTCGCCCTTAAGGGCCCTCTTTTTATGTGCTCTTCTCCAAAAACTTGCAGAAGGGGAAGGGTAATATGAAGCTGTTCCTCTGGAATAAAAAGGATTCTCTTAAAGGATGTGAGGACTTCAAATTCTATCCAGTACCTGTATGTAATCATCCTCATCATCCAACTGTTCAGTGCTCTACAAAATTTCTCAGAACTCTCTCTCAGTTTCCCTTGGGCAGACTGTCTGAAGAAATGGGAGAGGGGAATGGAGCAGGGAGGAGGTTATTTCAGTGATGGTTGGTCAGACGGACTCACTGGACCATTTCCTGTCATCCTTCCTTCCTTGTCCTAGTCTTTCTCCACACCACGTTTGTTTTCCAACGGTTTTATTTCTAGTTTTCAGTCCTTTGGTTTGGTGCATGTAAAAGAGGTCAGTTTTAGAACAGAAGCTACTGCTGTACTTCCAGATGGGAAAATGGAAAAAGTTGTTTTACCATCTGCATCACTTTAACCCTCTCTAACCTTTTGAAATATCACACGATGGTCTGCCAAACAAGAATTTCTTATCCAAAAGGATTAGGCACACCTCCCTTAACAGCGTCTTTGTCTCCCGCACATCCTTCATTGTTACTGGCCTGTTCTTTGTGCATCATCTATGCCAGGTCAACCATCCACTCCATGCCTCCCCACGACTTATTAAAGTATTTGCTGGGGTCTTTCACATAACACAAGTAACAGGGTTTGGCACAGCTCTGCTTTCATCTGGTGGGGTCTTACTTTGGCCTATCCTGTTCCCCCCCTTTCTGGCAGCATGGTATGGTCCAGGGGAGCATGTAATGTGGGTTTCATGGTGTACCGCCCCACCTCCAAAGCAGCTCAGCCAAGCCCAACTGCCCCGTGCTAATCATGCCTCCTCTGGCACATCCTTCGCCTCCAAAAGGGATCATTACCTGGAGATGTCCACATACCACCCTCCCTTCCAGGATGGGAAAGCCCATTCTCCATGCCGCTCTATCAGTTGCCTGAGACACTAATAGAAACCGGGTCGTTAGGGTTTTATCCCTCTGTCACCAGAGCAGCTACAATCATCCCTTAATGTTGTCTGGTAGTACCAGCACTCTAAGCTAAGCATGGCACCTGACCACTGACCTCATGGACACTACCCTGGAAGCTACACCTATAGCACCATAACCAGAACTGATCACAGCCTTCTCTACTTTTTGGGTCAGTTGAGCAAGCTTTACGGTTTGCCATGTCAGGGACTTGACCTACATTCTGGTGCACATATTTGTTTTAGAACTTCTCCCTGATACTTGCTCAAATGTGTATGGCAATTAAAAGCTCTAAATGCCAAAGTGGCCACAGCATACACTTTCTTACCAAATCTATCAGGGATTCAACCCTCATGTGTCATAATATAGCAGTTTGGGTTCAGTAGTATCCAGGAAGATCACTGCAGGACTATCCTTAAAATTTTGTAAAGGTACTGGTAGGCCTAGGCCTGCTGGACCCTATAAAAACAGCTCCATTTCTTATGAGGTGAAGGCCAAGAATCTGGTTCCAAAGAGACTGCAAAGAAGGCATCCTCAAATGCTTCGGACACCACAGGATCCAATATGGGTTTGGTTCCTACAGGCTAAATAGACACAGATACCTCTTTCGAGTAGCAGGTATCTTGTGTTTCTCCCACATAACATTTTCTCTCCTCTCTCTGTGAGGCTTTTGTCAAATAAAACATCAGGTTGAAAACCTGAGGTCATCTCTTGGTTATCTGAGATGCACCCATGGAAGGATCCCACAAGAGCTGTGCAAGAAATATCCACTCATACATCATATGAATGTGAACCTGGAGCCACCGCAAAGTACTTCTTACTCAATCTAGTCTTAAGCAGCATAGACCCCTGCCACAGCAGAAAATGTTTTCTGACAAGCTTTTAAGGTCTAGAATGAATTGGGACTGAGCCCAATTTCAGGGATGAGGCTGCTCTATGATGTGCAAATAGCTGTAGGGACAGACCAACATGGTGTAGAAATGTTCCCTACTAAACTTTGCCTTGCAGATTCCTTCTGCTCTACAGATAAATCCGTGTCAGTTCTGTCAGCTCTAAAAATGGGGAACTAATGATTTCTTTTTGAGATAACACTACAGAATATAGTCAGAGCTCGGTCATTCTGATGAAAGGGACTCAAGGAACTACAGACCCATCAGTCTGACACGTCCAATATGTAAAGGCATGCAAACAAATGATCACAGAATACTCAAGAGCACTGGCATCCTATGGACACTGGACCCATCCCAATTTGGCTTTAAGAGAAGGTCTTGCCTATTCAAACTGGTAGACCTCTTCATGAGCGTCACCAAGGCTATGAATGGGGAGAAGATGGTGCATAAATCCTACTCTGACTAGGCGAAGGAGTTTGATACAATACCCGACTCAGCCAATGTTGGCAAGCTCTCAGAACAAGGTATAAATCCGATACATAACTCACTGGATTGGTAGCTGGCTCACAGACAGGACCCAAAAAGTCAGAATCGATTAAACCACCTCCACCAGGAAACCTGCCACCAGTTAAGTACCCCAGGGATCCATGTTGGGCCCACTCTTGTTTGGCATCTACTTCTTGAAAGTAAAGGCCAATGTCAAAGACCTCTGTCTGACCAAGTTTGCAGATGATTGTAAAAAGGGAGCCATCACAGATTCCCCCCTAGACAGCAACATCCTACAACAGAGTCCAACACAAACATCTCTCCCTATTCAAAGGGTTGTGTCAAAGCCATGAATTAAAACTCATCGCAAAGAACTATATTATAGTGCCCTTTAGGAAATAGTCCACCCAAGCTAATTTCTCCATAAAACACATTTACGAGTTGATCAGATAGTTAAGGAACAGGGAAAATATGTAGACAATCTGGCCTGCTGAGAAAATCATTCTGTCACCCAGCTCACAAGCAAGGGTATGGCATCCACATCCAAGGAAGTTCTAGCACTACTCTACTCATCCCTTATCAGACCCATCACTGAGTACAATATCTCCTTTGGCATGTTTCTAATGAGGCAGTTGCAACAGTTGGAATGCCATCAAACGTTCCTCACCAGGAGAGGCTAGGGTATGAATACCCTTGTCCTACAGAGATCATCTTAATGGCCTATCTCTGTACTGGGTCTCCTACATGTTTCTGAGAGGCGATCTTTGCCTAGCACATAAGGCATCTCTTGCACATCAGAAAAGCAAACAGCACCAGAAACATTGGATTCACAAGGACCTGAACTTTGCCTGTGACAAACAGAGCACATAGACCAATATATCTCTCAAAGGATCCCTGCACTACAGAATAAGCCCCATATCTACATGAAGCAGAGTTCATCCCTGACTTTATTCAAAAGAAACCTTGATCACTGGATGAAAAATCACAAACTCACTGCCAGTCTGGCCTCATCTCTAATGCACAGAGATGGACAGTAAGTAAAATAATCCCCAACTAGCCTCCCCTCCTCAAAACCCTTAGCTACTTCTTTAACATATCCCTCCATGTAGGTGTTCAAGGAACTCTGAGACAAAGATGGGTTGAGTTGCTTTGCTAGGCATGTAAAGACCCTGGTGGTTGTTAGTCCAGTATTAAACCTATGAACGTAAAAGTCCAGGAGCTCCTGGAGAATGGTCCTTGCAAGGCCTTACATACACACAAAGGAATCAAACTTACAGTGCTTTGTAAAAATATAAGAGGATCAAGTAGCAACTTCTTGAACACTTGCACATGCCAGTCCTTTCCAAAAAGCCATAGACAAAGCCAAGACCCTGACAGAGTGTGCCTTGACCCTGCCCAGAATAGTTTTGTTGTAGTGAGTTTAACAGAAGGCAACAGACTTGGACAACCATTTGGAAACAATCTACTTTAACACAGGTTGCCTCCTTACCTTTACAAGAAGTGAACAACTGATACAAAGCTCTGAAAAATTTAGTTCTGTCAAGACAGTACCAGTGTTGTCTGTGGACATCCAAGGTATGGACTATCCTTTTCTCTCTCACATTTGGGTTCAGGAAAAAAAAACAAGGAGACAAAGTTTGGCTTAAGGTAAACTTGGATACCATTCTAGGCATAAAAGGATTACTTCTTAATGAAACCTTGCCCTTGTGGAAAATGAGATAGGGTTGACTCACATAAGAGCTTGAAACTCGGACATCTTTCTTGCAGAGGCCAAAGCAATCAATAAAACTGCTTTCCATGTAAAGAACCTCAAAGATTAGCCAGGTTAGCTGGCTCAAATGGAGCACATTATAGTTTCTCTAACACAAAATTATGATGCAAAGGAGGGGCCACCAATTTTCTTGGAGGCTTCTTAAGCAAAACCCCCTTCAAAAACATTCTGACATGAGGATGCAATGAAAAAGGAGGACCCATGGGCAGACTGAAATGGACGATAAACCTTGATGGGGAGTAAGAAAGGCCACAGGGCAGTAACTCACACAAACACTGTAAAACCAGAAACCAATTAGCCCTAAACAGGTGCTGGTTACGTTGTTGGTACAAAGAAAACCTTTTTCATTTGCTAATATACGATTCTCTACTAGCAGGCTTTCTTACTTCTATTAGTACTTGCTTCTCAGTACAGGTGCCTAAAGAGAATTACAACCCTATCATCCAGGCAGTCAACTGAAGTTGACTGGTGTCAGGGTGCATCAACCACCACTGTACTTGTGTTAGTAGATCCAGTCTGTGAGGAAGCTTATGGTAATTGCCCCTGTTCATTTCCAAAAGGAAAACCCACTGTTGCCTAGCCCAGAAGGGAGTCACCGCAATGGGGATTCTTTCTCACTCTTAAGAAAGATAATCACCAACACAATCAACCCTTGTTTTCCCACATTTTCTACATGGGGTAGGGCTGTAGTATCACTTACCGTCATCTCTCCCTATTCAATGCCACTCTTCTACCATCTTCGACACTCATGCCTGACTGCTGCAGGTCTTCTCGCACAATCCATCCAGTCTTTGCTGGACACCCTCATTTCCTGTCGACTTCTTCCTGACTGTCCCAAATTATCTTCACTAGAATGTCTTCTGCTTTCCTTCACATATGCCTGAACCTCAGTAATCTGTTCTCTCTGACCTTTTCCTTCAATTGGAGCTACTCTGGCTTCTGCACTTATGTTCTCATTTCTTAGTCTGTCACACAGTGCACATCCTACTTCCCCCCTCTCAAACATTTCATCTCCATCACCTCTAGTTTCCTCAACTGCTCTGCCTTTACTGCCCAGGTTTCTGTACAATACAATAGCACTCATCACACCACTGTTTTGTACACCTTACTTTCACCATATTTAGCATTCTTCTGTCATACACTACCCCTGACATGCTGTGCCATTTAGATGCAGCCCCTCTGATTCGACATTTGACCTCCTCATTCAGACTTCCCTTCTCCTCAACCACCTCTCCCAGTTACATGAAGATGTCAAGCTTTTCCAATATTTTCCCCATCTCAATTTTCAGCTTCTTCTGATTTCTCCCACTTGCCGCCATTACAACCGTCATAGCTGTACTTAGTTTCATCCCATGTGCCTTCAGTTTCGTATTCCATTACCCTTTGCTGAAGGTCTTGTTCAGAGTCTGCCTGCAATGCCATATCGTCTGCATACAGCCACTTTGTTGAGCTGTCCCCTCAGACCTGTTTTCTAATGTAGTCCATCATCAGTGTAAACAGAAGGCTCAGAGCTGAACGCTGGCGCATACCCACGGTTCATACTTGGGTCAGAGTCCTTGTACATAGCCTGCACTAATTCTATCACTGTTTCTGGGGGTTCAGACCACCACAGGACTACACAAATCAGCTTTCTTGGACCATGGCATATGTGTTCTCAAAGTCTAGAAATGCTCAGTTGGACTCTCCATTTCTACTTTATTCTCAACTACGTCTCACTGCAAACATCGGGTAGGTTGTGCTGCATCCTGATTGGAATGTGCTAATCTCCCATTTTACTTTCTACTAAGCATATTTATCAATCACACTCTCCAGAACTTTCATGCAGTGTGACAGGAGTTTGATACCTCTGTATTCCCCACAGTTGTGGAGGACCCTTTGGTTCTTGTACAGTGGCACTAGTATGCTAATTCTCCAGTCATCTCGGTACACTTCTCTCTCACCAGTACCCTAAGGAGCCATTTCTCCCCAATCTCACCCAACATCTTGATCATATCTGCTGTGACCTCATCTGAGCCTGCCAATTCCCCAATTTCATTCTCCTTCGTATTGTTCTTTCTTCTTGCAGGGTGGGCTCCATTTCATCTTAGGCCGTGTCTGAGACAGTACTGCTTCTGTGTTTTTTTTTTTTTTCCATTCAGAAGCTGCTGGAAGCACTCCTTACATATGCCTTTGATTTTCTGTGGACTGGTGAGCAGGCTGTTGCTGGCATCCTTTGAGGGTGTTTGACTATCTGTTTTATCTTTCTGTGTCTGCGTTGCAACCTAATTGTTTCTTTGCATCATCTACCGTGTCACCTTCCGGAAGTTGGAAGAGTGCCTCTGATGCTTTATTCTTTGCTATTTCAACTTTTCTCTTAGCCTGTTTTTTAGCTGGTCAGTATTCATTCTTAGGCTGGTCTGTCTTTATTATCTCCTACTTTTTCCCAGCACTCCACCTATAGCTTTCCTTATGTACCTTGCTTCTGTACCTGGCTCAGATGTACATCTATTCTTTAGTCCTTATGTATGCTGTTTTGAAGTGCTGCCCTTTTCAACTCCACATATTTGCTTTTCTTCCTGTGGTAATAGAGCCCTGAAAAATTCCTTGAATTCTTGTGCTCTCTCCAGTCAGCTTCTAGGTCAACTTAGTTTCTGTTAACCTTAGAATTCTCTTCTAACCACTGCTTGTAGCTGATTGTGGCAACCAGTGGTTTACTTTGTGGGCCAACTGTTCCAAAGGGGATGACTTTGCAATCATTAATTCTACCCCAGTGCCCTTTCATTAGGACATCTACCTGAGAAACATGTTGGCCACTCTTGTATCTGATATTGTGACTGCTTCTGTTGCAGAGTGCAGAGTCATGTGCTGGTTACCATTAAGACATTTGGCAGATAAAGTCTAGAATGGCATCTCCTTCTTTACTCCTTCGGTATGTATATTTAGGTCACCCATTATCAGCACCAATTCATGTTGCCCTGATTTATCTAGTAGGTCCTGAAACTATATGTATGCCCACTTTCCCTCACTATCACAACCCTGCTGTGGGGGATAGGCTAAGATTGTGAATACTGCCTTATCCTTACACTGGAGTCTGACTGCCATGCATCCATTACTAATTCTGAAACTATCCCCTTCAATGTCTTCTGAAGCCTCACCCTCAATTCCCACATTATTTCAAATCTGTCCCCCTCCTGAGGAGATGACACTGGATATCAAGCCAAATGTCTATGCTGCATCACCCTTCCATCTTCTCTCCTGGGCATAAAATATTTCCATCCTCCCCCTTACCATCATGTCACTCATTTCCAAACTATGTCCAGTCAGTGAACCTACATTGATTGTAGCAATCCACAGTTCATGTCTGGCAGGTTGATTGGTTTTACGTACATCTTTCTATCCCAGGTAACCCAAGCTGAGCAACTGGATACCAGCCAGCAGCTTATTAACACTGGGCTTTATGGCAGGCACACTGGTCAACAGAGGCGCAGACATCCCTCCCACCATTTGCATGAGCCCATGGCTTAAGTCAAAGTAGACCAGGTCTTTAACCCACATCACTGGCAGATACCCATGCCCATTTCTGGTGATATTAGTGTCAACACAAATGAATCAACTAAATACAACCGTTACACTGTTGGGTGGCTTCCCTGACATGGCTACTTCTGAATCTCCAGAAGTACCCTTGCTATTAATGGAAATGGTGGAAAAGCAAACAAGGAGCATTCTTGTCCAAGGAGAAGAAAAAAGTCAGCTGTCTTCCAGGCCTTCTTGCATGGAGTCCTTGAGGAGAAGCTTGCTAGATGATTTTTCAGAGGCAAAGAAGTTTACTTGAGAAACACCACAGATCAATCAAATCTCGGAAGACCCCCGATGTAGTTTCCATTTGCGAGTGTCTGCCCTTGTCCTGCTCAATTTGTCTGCCACTCAGCTTTGCTCTGATAGAATGTAGAATGCCTGCAAAATGAGATTATACTATGAAGCTATATCCCAAGCTAACACGGCTGGTCTGCAGATGGGGTATGACATGATTATCCACTATTTGTTGATGTGCCACACGTCTGTGGTATTGTCTGTAACAGCTTAAGAGGTTCCAGGGACCAAAGATGATTCAGAGAGAGATGACTGCCTTGATCAGTGCAAGCATCACTTTTACATTTGTGTTTCCATCTGTCCTTGGTGTCCCATACACCTTGCGCTTCTATCCCTCTTGAAACTGCTCCCCAAGAAAAGCCCAAGATGCCTGTAACGGTTGACTGCTTTGGAACAGAGAGGGCTAAGGGGAAACCTGGATTCGGGGATATCTGTTGTCTCCACCAAGTGACCTCCCTTCTGTCAAACCCCAGCACTAGGAAGACAAGGGGTATTGGTGAGAGACTTCAGACACATACCACTTATGGAGTCTTGCCAGGGGCATCATGAGAGCACAGAAGTCATAAGACCAAATTTCCTGAGGTATTCACTCACAGTGACCAGTGTCCGAGAGGAAAACACTCAAAATAGATCTAGATCTAGATATTATTTTTCCTGTGGAGTCTAGTTAACATCCCAGAAAACAATTATGTGAAAAGGAGTCAAGAAAGACTTTTGAATGTTCGCTCGGAATCCCAGCTTGTGAAGAACATCTCTCACCCAAGAGAGATTCGGACACTTTGAAAAAGAGACTCTGCAAACATAAGCAGGTCATCTAAATATGGAAAAATATTGTAACCTGCAATGAGCTGTAACTGGAGATAGGCGCATTGTGTATTGGACAGTCCAAAGGATAAGGCAGAGAACTGATCATGTGATTCAGACACAGAACCTACAGAAATGCCTGAAGTCTGGATGAATGGGAATGCAATAAATATCTTTTAATCTAATATTACAAGGAAACATGAATGAGGAAGAAGAGGCAACAGGTTTTGAAGTGACATCATTTTGAATTTGGAAACCATCACCAACAAGCTTAGGACAGAAAGATCCAGAACTGATGCTTAAGCATTTTCTTTCTTTTGGTATTAAAAATATCCTTGAATAAAGCCCCTTTCCCATCTGGAAAGGGCTAACATGTTCTACCACTACCTGGGCCATTATGTGATAAGACAGGTGGAATCAAGAGAATCTGATCTGGAGGATGAGGAATTACACATTGAAAAGGAGGAATTTCCCTCCCTGTCATCTGTAACCTTGATGAATAATCTTCAGAACCAACATGTCTGAAACTATCTGTTGCCCAAGAGAAATGAGGAGATTCAGACTTTATGGAAGAAAAGAAGTGGCTGCCAGGGTGGTAGAGGGAAACAAAATCTCTTAAATAGTCATTCTAACTTATTGGACTATACTTGATTTTAGGAATTTCCAGAATACTTCTTATAACCCCAATGCAACTTCTTGTTAAATGCATGTTTAAATGTACTTTGCGGAGACACTATTTCTTACCAAAATTGGACGAGGAGTCAATGGAATTCCATGGAAAAGTTGGAAAGGAGAGCTAAAAATCTTGGAGATTCCCTGTATCAGCTTTCCCCTTTCCAAGTTTTTGAACACCTCTGCAGTAGAGGGGCCAAAAACAATCTTTATCAACACATCATTTTTAACATCTGGAAGGTTCTGAGAACACAGCCATGCAAACTTCCTCAAAACAGTACCAGTGACCACAGCCCTGAAAGAATGATCAACAGTCATGCACACACTGTACACACTAACTAGTGACTTGAATAATATAAGAAATTAAATTTAAAGCAGATTTTTCCTCACAAGAATGTGCCGACAAAACATTCCTCATGCTTTCACAATTAGACAGAACAAAACTTGACATACGAGTCGGACAATTCAAAATTCTGAAAATCAAAGTTGCAGAAACATACACTTTTTTCCCATACTTATCGATAATCATCCCATCCTTATCAGAATGAGTAGGACTGGAATACAAAATAACCGTTTGGCATCGCTAGGATTAACTGAAGTCAGAGCTTCTGAATCAGATTTGTGAAGAGTCTGTAAAAACTTAAAAGACTGAAGAACTTTATAGATCCTATCTGCCTCTTGAGGGGCAGACAGCGGACTACACATGCATCCTCCAAAGCTGGCAGAACTAGAGGAATGGATGCAGGTTCTGGAAACTGCTTCAATAACAGTCAATAGAATTTTCTAAGGGACTGAGAAACCAGTGTTCTCCCACTGAAAACACCGACCCATTCTAGAAATAGTCTCAGAGAAAAGAGAACCCCATCAGGGAGAATAAGAAACTGAGCTCTTCTCTGATTCCGAATCAGAAATCTGTGGAGAAACCCCTGTATCTGTCCTTTCATCCTCTTGTCCAGATTCAAAATATTAAACCTCTTCAGAAAAGGAGGCATCCCTCCATCTTGCACCAGAAACTACTACATGAGGATGACCAACGGCCTGAATTAAACAATGAGTGTACCAAGTAAACTACTCCAGTCCATGGAATTTTGATTAGTAAGTAGATCCAAACTGCCACAAAAGCCAGAGAAACAGAGTAAACCACCAGAGGAATTTATTAAAATACTGGGCGCTTTTGTCCACAATTAACCAGACTTCATCAGAGTAGGTATACCAACTGGTAAAAGGGGTTTTATATACAAAATGTAATAAAATCACATAACCCCACAAACACCCAATTAATCAATTAAAATTATAAACCTATTTTATAGATAAGGAGGTACTAGGCTATCTGCCCGAAGGCATTTATAAGCCAAGCCTGAATGTGTTGGCTTTCGCATCCCCCCTTAGATTAGTTCTCTGTGCCTTTTTTCAGCAGAGCCATTGAAGTGATCCCCGGGGTAAACTGTTTCCCATCCACTCGTCAAGGTTTCTCTTGAAGAGTATTAGCAAGGAGCTCTGCCTAATGTAGACCAGAAACTTGTTCCAGAGCATGGGAAGTCTCTCGGACAGGAATCTATCCCTCCAGCACATCCTATTTATTATTGTGGTGAGGTTTAGATCTCTACAGCGTGTGGCTCGAGGGGATATGGTTTTCTTTAGGTGCAGCATGTCCATCAATTCTGGGATGGACATGGCCTTGTATGTCAGGCAGAGATCACCTCTGAGTAGGCGGTATGCAACTGAGTACAGCTGGAGTTTCTTCAGTCGAGCTGCATAAGGCATCTGTTTGAGCCCAGCGATCCTTGAGGTACTTCTGTGGTCTTTCCAGCTGTTGCAGGTGTCTTGTAACGTACTTCCCAAATGGGGCGTCATACTCTATGATGGGTCTGATGAGTGAAGCGTAGAGGGGTACAATGACCTCTTTTGACCTGGATGCAAACCCTTTTGTGATAAGGTGGACCACACAGGATTGTCTAACCACTCTGGCAATGTGATTATCAAAGGAGAGATTGGTATCTACTTGGGTCCCCAGATCCCTTATGTCTTCTTTATTTAGGGGGCTACCACATATGTGGTAGTTTGTGGGTACTGTACCAAAATTATTACAAATACATTTATCAAACATTAAAAAGATTGATAAATATTAAATATAAGTTTATAGTACTGTTTACACCTGATAAGACCTAAGCTTTAAAAAACTACCAACAGAAGTTTGTTCATTGAGCCCAGGGAAAATACAAGCATTAAGAATAAGCTGCCACAATAACTCATGTTGTTCTAACAGATCTTCCCATGGCCCTACTCTAGGGACCAGCAGCATTATAACTAGCAGCACCAGGGATGGGCACAACATTCTGACAAAACAGTGAAGACTTTCCTGTTCCCTTTCTCAGGACTGACAGAGTGGGTCTCTCTTGCCCACTGAGGGGGACCCCAGCAGCCATACAAGACACTGTTGACCTCTGGTCCACAGTGGTTGTAGGTGCTACACCAGAGGAATCCAACGTAAAGGATGAGTGGTCTGAGGTACAAGCCAAAGCAGTCACACACCTGCAGCTGAAGCAAACTGCTACACATCTGTGGTGACAAAGGCTATTTGCTTAACTTTTTCTATTTGGGGCTAGAAGAAAGACCAACTGTGGGACAGGCGCTGCCCCATGGTCAAGCTGAAAATGGCGCATCTTTCCCAGGGAAACCAAGGAGCAAGTGATGGCAAAAGGGTAAAAACTATAAGTCTTTAAAAGTCACTTTTTTAACAGAGGAATACAGTACAAAACACTTTAAAGCACTCTGTAAGCCCCACAAAGTAAAACAAACAATTTCAACAAATTTTCCATAGAAGAAAGATATTCAGTTTCTGTACACAGCTTTTAAACTGACAGGAAAAAGGCCAATCTCATTTTAATGTATAGTACAGTCTACTTAAACACAAACTCCTAGCTTTAAAATAACTTTTCTGAAGAGGAAAGTATTAATTAACAAAAAATACTGAATGGAAGATTTTTCCCCCATAGTGAACTTATTTCCCCAGAAAAGGAATACAATACAACCACTGATCCTCAGAAACCTCAGAGGAGTGTAACTCACTGCCAGCAAGAAAGCTCTGAAGTGCTTGGTGCCCAAACCTGTCTTTTAGCCAGCTCAGCTTGAGCTGCCAGCAGTTTGGAAAAGTGGAAGGTGCTTTAAAACTTTAGAAGCTGGACAGCTGTTACATATTTGGCTGGATATAGCCCATATAGCTAGAGCTACTGCAGCAGTGATCAATATGAAGTAAAAAAAGAAGAGCTAAACTTTTAACATTATTAACTAAACTATTCTGGGGTGGTTTTACTATCCCCTCTACAGGGTAACCAAGACAGACTTACCAATGTCTAGACCACTGTTTCCAGCTTTAATTCCTGGTCCCAAAGGACTTTTACTCCTGCACTGCAATCAACAGACTTCATTGTTGTTTTTATCACATATTGTAACCTCTCTCTAACTCATTATGTTAAGTTGTCTATCTCGCCTTCATTCTTGCTGGTTGGGTTCGGAGCCGATCCTCGGCTCCGACTCTGCCATCTTCAAAAGCTCAAGAGCTGTTTACTGGCTCGAGGCCACCCATTATCCCATGATGCCTGGCGCTAGATACCCAGATCTCGTTTGCCGCGAGGTTGTCTTACTGGCTCAGGTCGTATATTTTCATTGTTTTATCTGTATTTTTGATAAAAACTATTAGGGTTTTTTTCAGTGTAGATTGTTAGTTGTAGTTACAACCTTCTCAGTATATCTTTGTTGTACCTATAATTTCTTTCCTGAATCCCTCCCCTTCCCTTCAGAAAACTCGTTTTAGAGAGTTTTCCCCTCCCCCTTCACTTTCTTCACATAGGTAGCCGTTTAAATTAGAGGCTAACCCTTTCTTTATTCTCTTCAAAAAAAAAAAAAAAATTAGTATTATCTAGTTTAGTCTTGTTTGTGGGTAGCATAGAATATTGTTAGTATTTTTTTTTTGGCTGTTTTTTGGGTGTGGTAACTTTAGTGTGTGTTATAGTTATCGCCTATTTTTTGTGTATTGTTCTTGGTGTTCCTACTTTTCAGGGATGTCCAGGGATACCAAGGTGTCCGGATTCAAAAAGTGTGACTCATGCTGTCAGAAGATGTCTCTGACAGATGGTCACACTTCTTGCGTCTATTGTCTGGGCGCTGTGCACCTGCAGGACTCTTGTTCGGTTTGCCATGCTTTCAGCCCAAGAGTCCTGCAGGAGAGTAAAAATAAGTTAATCCTATGGGTTCACTTAAGCCCCAGGATTTACCGGCTAAGCCTCAGCCCGTGAAGTCCTCTAAGCCACCTAAATCTTCGGCTCCCAGTTCAGAGCCGTCGTTGGGTGAAGCTGTTCCCTCTCTGCCTCGGTTCCGTCCGGAACCGATGTGCCTGCCTCCCAGTCGGTCCCGACTCACACTTCGGAGCCGTACGGGAGATCTAGGTCTCCCTCCCTGGAGTCGATACGTTCGGCTCTGAGGTCTCCTCTGCTCCAATCAGAGCACAGTCATCGGCCCCTCCCACTCTTCTCGGTCCTCAAGGCTTTCAGAGCACAACGTAGAGAGAGTGGTCAAGTAGGCTGTTGAAATCGCAGGCCCTAGCAAAAATATTGTCCAGCCCCCCTCATCAGGTGTTGGCTCCATGTCTGCAATTATTCCTCCTCAGACTCCTCCTTTGAGCTCGGAGCCGGAGTTCGTTGGGGTTCGGGTCATGGAACCGTCGGCACCGATACCTTCTCCTTTAGTTCTGTCGTCAGCTCCGATCAATTCCTTGGTACCGTCCCTGGAGGGGTCTGGGCGCCAAGACTCCCTCGTTGACTCCGAGGGGGCGAGTGGCATCGGACCCTTGTCCGACCCCATTCTCCCCCTGGGAGCTTCGGCGCAGGTGAGCTTGGCTCCTACATCGGCTTCAGAGCCGTCCCCCTCGGTGCAGAGAGGGATTCCGATCTCTTCGAAACAGGAGCCTTCTCTGCATCCAAGTAGGGATGCATTTGAGGTCATGAGGAGTGTTACTGGCCCCCGAGTCAGCCCCACGATCATCCCCATCGGCTCCTCCCACTATGGTGCCTGCGTCTGCCTCTGCCCCTCCCCCAGACCCCAAGTGTGGGGAACCAATGCTCCAGGGCACCCCCTTGGGTGTATCTTCCTCTTCCGAAGTCTCCCCTGATTATTCAGAGGAGCCACCTCGTAAGAGGAAATGCAAGAGGAAGCATGTTGACTCCCCTGAGTCTGTCACATCAGATACCGACTTGGAGGATTCGGAAGGATCCCAGAGATCCCCCTCTGAAGATGTCTCCTCCTCAGACATCCTTGAGATGCTTAGGCAGAAGGGGAACTGGACTACCCTAAGCCCTTCCGAGGAAGAGTCGGTATTCCTGGATGCATTTGGATCCTGACCTTCCTGGGTGTCTCCGCCTTTCGATCCACTGATGTCTGTGGTGGCTCGGAAGGAGTGGTCAGCTCCAGACAAGTGGAACCGACCCCCAGAAGACCCGCTAAATTCATACCTGCACCACAGGATAAACAGTTTTTGACCAAAGGTGTTCCCGTTGATGCCATTGTTGTAGCGGCGGCCACAAAGGAGTTGGCCGAAACTTCATCTGTCCATCCCCCTAACAAGGAGTCCAGGACGATGGACAGATATGGGAAGCAGATGTTCTCTTCAGCGACCTTTTCCATGAGGTCTCTGAATTATTTGTGCCACTTTACCCGTCTTCAAAGGGATCTCCTTAAACAGCTTGGAGATACCCTCCAAGATCCATCAGCTGAGGGGGCCCAGGCTAAGGCAGCCTCCCAGCTGGTGACTCTTAATTCAGTGGTGAACTCCTCCATGAGGCTCATTTCTTATGCAGCCGATGGTGCGAGTAGAGCAGCGGGCACAGGCGTTGCCCTAAGGAGGCATGCTTGGATGCGGCTATGTAACTTTGCAGAACCTTTCAAAGCGTCTTTCACCAACACCCCCCTTTGATGGTTCCTCTCTTTTTGGATCACAGGTGAAGGACACCCTTACCAGGTGTGAACAGGAAGGCAAGACTCTCTCTGCCTTGGGAGTTTGTTTTTCCACTCCTTCCAGACCATATCCCAAGGATCAGAAAAGTGGAAAGATGTGGTTCCGGAAATCCCAGGGAGCCTTGCCGGACACAAGTGGTGAGTTTCCATCCAGGGGCAGAGGAGGGAACAATAATAGACTCTGCCCTCGTGGCAGACGGGGTCTGCAAAACCAGGGCAGCAGAGAATCCTTCTCTGAGAAGCCCTTTCAGCATCCCTGAGGTGTTGCCTGGCTGCCCACCTCTGGAAGCAGTCGGGGGAAGATTATCGCTGTACCCAAGAGCCTGGCAAGACATAACACAAGACAAATGGGTACAGTCTGTTATATCCAGAGGCTACAGAATTCCCTTTGTTCGCACTCCCTTAGTGTTAAACAAGTCCCTTCCAGATGTTCCACCCAATCTAAGGGATCAAGCAGTTCAAGAAGTTTCAAAACTGCTAAGAAAAAGGGCCACCCAGCAAGTCCCAGCAGACCAGCAAGGATCCGGAATTTACTCAAGGTTCTTTTTGGTACCAAAAAGACAGGGGACTGGAGACCCATTCTGGATCTCAGCAGACTGAACAGGTCTGTACAAAGAACGAAGTTTCGGATGGTCACGCTACAGTCCATTTTACCCTTTCTGGGTCAGGACAATTGGATTTGCTCTATAGATCTTCAGGATGCATACTACCACGTCAAAATGGACAGACGCTCCAGAAGATTCCTTCGCTTCCGGCTGGGAGGCAGCCATTATCAGTTCAGAGCTCTGTCCTTTGGTCTCACCACAGCCCCCAGGGTGTTCACCAAATGTATGGCAGTAGTTACCGCTCACCTGAGATGGCAAGGATTCCAGATGTTTCCATATCTAGATGACTGGCTCCTCACTGCTACCACCAGGCATCACCTTATGTGAGCCAGAGACTAGAGACTTGCTCCAGATTAGGTATCTCAATAAATTTCGAAAAGTCTGCATTGTCGCCCTGTCAGTCTATCACCTTTACAGGTGCAAATTTAAATACAAAAGACATGTCAGCGAGCCTTCCATCAGACAGGGTATTAGTGATTCGCCAACATGTACAGGTTTTATTAGCATGCAAAAGAATTCAAGCCAGGTTCATCCTCCAAACTCTGGGTCTCATGGCAGCAGCGATCATACTTGTTCCTCTAGCTCGTTTTCACATGAGGATTCTCCAGTGGCTTCTTTCACCCAATGGTCCTTCCGGCAGCTTCCCATGTCTCACATGATTATGATCACAGAAGCATGCAAAAAGCACCTTGCGTGGTGGATGGTCACCACATCAGTGCCCCGGGGCAGACGATTGGTACTCCCCCCTCCAGTTGCTACGGTGACCATGGACGCCTCCCTGATCGGGTGGGGGTGGGGGGGGCATTATCAGGGCACAACAGTCCAAGGCAACTGGCAACCTCGAGTACCGAACAGTCCAAGGCAATTGGCAACCTCACGAGTACCATCTGCATATAAACGTCTTGGAGATGAGGGCCGTTCTTTTAGCGTTGCAAGCTCTTCAGGACTCTCTTCGTACCGGGACCACTGCAATTCAAATGGACAATATGTCAGTAGTGTGGTACATCAACAAGCAGGGTGGAACCAAGTCCTACCCCCATGTCGAGAAGCACTCAGACTCTGGCAGTGGGCGATCCCTTCCCAATGGTTTCTGATCGCAACATACATCCCTGGGAGGTCCAACGTCATAGCAGACAGGCTGAGCAGAGCAAGTCTTATGCCTCACGAGTGGTCTCTGAATCAAGTAGTTGCGTACCAAATATTCCGCAAATGGGGCCAACCTTGCTGCAACCTTTTTGCCACCCCCTTCAACAGCAAATACAGCAATTTCTTTTCTCTCCTTCCACTTCCCGGACATTCTCCCAGAGACATTCTAGTATATGATTGGCCTCAGGGACTTCTTTATGCATTCCCTCCGTTTCCCCTAATCCCAAAGCTAATACAGAAAGCTACCATTATTGGGCTTCAAAATGATCCTCATTGCTCCTTACTGGCCTCGACAAATATGGTTTCCATTCCTGCATCATCTTCTCGAGCAGCCTTGGACTCTGGACCTAGTTCCAGACCTTCTGATCCATCAATCGGGCTGGCTGCACCAATCCCTGCAACCTCTCCAGCTCACTGCTTGGTTGCAACACTTCCAACTTTAGCCAGGCTTCCTGATATCTCCCCCTCTGTGCGCAAAATTATTTTATCATTGCACAAGTCTACGACTAGAAAAACTTGCGCTAGTAAGTGGAAACGTTTTTCTTCCTGGGCAGAGACTAAGAGTATAGACCCCTTTTCAGCCCCTGTACACCACATTTTGGAATTTCTTGCGGAACTCTTTCATGCTGGGTCCGCTTCCGCTAAAATTAGAGTTCAGTTAGTTGCAATTTCAAATTTTCACACTGGCCTGTCGGAAAATAATATCATGTCTCATAAGCTATGTAAAGCCTTTCTCAAAGGGACCACTCTGCTCAGGCCTCCAGTGAGTGATCCTCCACCTCCGTGGGATCTAAATTTGATTTTAGCTTCACTAATTTTGCCCCCCTTCGAACCTGCAGCATCTTGTTCCTTGAAGTTTTTATCTTGGAAAACCCTCTTTCTGGTAGCTATTACTTCAGCCAGAAGAGTTTCGGAACTTCAGGCTCTTTGGACCCGTCCTCCGTACCTAGTGTTCCACAATGACAGGGTTGCTCTCAGGACTAATCCTTCCTTCCTAAGGTCTCTTTAGAGAACAACTTGAATCAGTCCATAGACCTTCCTGTGTTTTTTCCCAACCACTCCAACAGGGTGGAATATAAATTGCATCAGTTAGATGTTCACAGGCAACTACGCTTTGATTTGCATAGAACTAAGGACATCAGGAAATTGGACCAACTTTTCCTTTCTTATGCTGAGGGTAAACAAGGTCTTCCAGTCTCAAAAGTAACCTCGTCCAGGTGGTTGACTACTATCATCACATTTATCAACTGAGGAATAAAGAATTGCCCGTTAAACCAAAAGGTCACTCCACCAAAGCTTTAGCCACTTCTGTGGCCTTTCAGGCTAGGTTGCCCATGGAATCTATTTGTGCTGCAGCTACGTGGGCCAACCCACATACTTTAATTTCGCATTATAAGTTGGATGTGATTTCCAGGAGCAGAGCTGATTTTGGTTCCACTGTTCTGAAGAGTTTGTTCCGATGAGCCACCCAGGATTTTAGGTGCTAGGGACGCTGTCCCAACCAGCAAGAATGAAGATGAGATAGATAACTTAACATAAATTAGTTTTGTACCTACCACAACGTTCCATGTTAGTTGTCTTCTTCTTGCCTTCTTTCTTGCGTCCCACCCTCCATCCCCCTTATCCTAGTATACTGAGAAGAGTTCCTTATGGTTTTTCACTGGCTGAGTCTTCTCTGGCTACTCTTTTCTGCCTAGAAGCCTCTCTGGTAGGGTTTATACATTACAGGATAGGATTCTTTCCTTATTATGCCTGCAGTTAGACTTACCAAACGAGATCTAGGTATCTAGCTCCAGGCATCATGGGATATGGGGTGGCCTCGAGCCAGTAAACAGCTCTCGAGCTTTTGAAGATGGCAGAGTCGGAGCCTAGGATCGGCTCTGAACCCAACCAGCAAGAAAGAAGGCGAGAAGACGACAACTAACATGGAACGTTATGGTAGGTACATAACTTCTTTTTCTCTCTCTCTTGGGTCGGTTCACGTGGAACAAAGCTGCACTCAACCAGAGCCTTTTAGAATAAGCCTATTGTCAACAATTCCCTTATTCCAGCAAGTTTGGGGACATTTTTTTACTTCACTTCTCATTTCATGAATTCTCATCCACAACCCACCAGAAGCGCAAATTTATGATTAAAGTTCAAAAGAAAATTAAAAGTGCAATTCGCTAATACACTCAGTAGACTGTGAAGGCACCTCCTTCAGGTTCAGTGCAACTGTTAGTGGTGTGTATGGAACAAGAGGGAAAACTGGAAACGCGTCTTCTAGGAGTGTGCAGAGTTGACAGTTTAAAGCACTGCAAAATGCCTTAATGCACATACTGGGTGGACATGTAGAGGCTCCTAAGGAGATGCTGCTAAGTTTGAAAACTGGAACTAGAATGTTAGAACATATAAGGCCTCATTAACTTCAATTACGTCAAAGCCAATAACCAGAAAGTGGAAATCAAGGGTTAGACTACCAGACTAACCTTGGAAGATGTACTAAGTATTAACAGTAATTTCACAAGGGGGACCAGAGTGATGGGGAAATAAAGGAATGCTGGAGTGAAATGAAATGGCATAAAGTAAGACCAATGTAGGGCATGTAAGTTTATTGGTTAGAAAATGTCTATAGTTTCAAATGTTAAACATTTCAGAAAAAGTGAATATGTAAACAATTTTTGATTCATGTTGTTAGATGAGTTCAGTACAGGTGTCTTAAAACAAACAAACAAGAAAGTCTGGTTTGCCCATCCTAGGAGGAAGACACTAGTTTGTCACATGCACAATCTATAGGGAGCGTTAGGGATTCCAACACACAGTGGGAGCACCAGGCGTTTCACCTGTGGATTTCTAGCTTAAGCCCATGCTGCCATGGGCAAGTTGCACAGTAAGCCATGGGGAATTCAGTATATGGAGGCAGATCCCACCCCCCAAGGACATCACAGAGGGAAGCTCAAAACAGCCACTACAGTGGAAGGGGTGCCTCTACCCCCACAAGACTAGCAAGCTGACCTGCACCATACTACACAACTCTCACCACAGACAGAATAAGCCGACTGGAATTTCAAGCAAGAACACATGGGTAAGCACAGCTCTCCCCTAGTCCGGGGATTCCTGGCTCCTAACATGGAATAAATGGGCTGAGTGGGTACAGGTCGAGAAGGCATCCAGGTTTATTTTGCTGGGGGTGGGGGGAATTAAAAGCACATCTTAATTGAACTCATCATGAAAACTGTACACAACATAACCTAGACCTCACTTAATCAGCTTTTTCCATGGTGGTTCTAATTCTCCATACACATCTGACTGAAAGTCAATTAACACCTATGTTGCTGTAAAAAGTGTACATTATATAATAATGAGACTGTGGATGGAGTCCTGCTAAGCAAACTTGCTACATTTGTAGTTACTGTACTTTCAGTTGTGGGTGTTTTAGTGGTATCCAACTGGTTAAAAATATTAAACATAAAAAAACTCACCTGCTGTCAAGCATGTTTAACAGACAGATGTACAAACGGAAAGGTAATCATGCCCCACAAAGACACTTACACTGCTCACACACTGTTTAATCATCAGCTGAAGTTCCAGAGAGGACTGCCTCATTGTCCACTGCTCCAGGCTCTGCATCATAAACATAAAACAAATTACCTTTTAAGGTTCTACTATACAGTTCAGCAGCAATCATCTTCAAAGATTAGCAACAGTCTGAAATAAGCTACACCATAGAAATAATGAAAAGTGCAGCCAGTAATACTGCACATCTATATGTGGAATCATATCCCAAATGAAATTATGTGAAAAGATCTTTCTGAATGCTCTAGACGGGAGTTAATGCTGGTGTAACGGGAACAAATTCAACCATGGAGTCAAACCAAATCGAAACTACTCCCTTCACTGAAGCTGCATCACTGCTGCCTTAAGTTAGGGGGAAAAAATTGCCTTGAGACTGCAGTGCTGGAATCTACCATGACAGAAAGCACTGTTATACTACAGCGTGCTCAAATACAAGAATCACTGAAGCTGAATCATTCATACTGATGGGAATTATGCTGCACTGGGATGTCCACCCACTTAACCATACTTTCAGTCACCGAAGGTCCTACACTGGGCATGTCTCTTTTCAAGGCACACACATCAGCAGTGCACCATCTTCATTTTTATGAATTAATAAGGTGGTCAATAACCACTTTGTCAAACACATTGTTTGCATGATTAAGTCCGTCAATAGTGCCTGGATATCCAGCTCAAAGGGCAATTCTCCCTAGAAAGTAAAGGGTCAATTTAGGTTTTCATGCTCTTGTACCCAAGTTTGGTAGTCTCCTCTATATGGTAAGGTTTCATACATGAGTGATTAGATACAAGGAAGGCTACACTGCAACAGGATCCTTAATACCGAACATATACTGTTAAGGTGAGTATGCACACACAAATGCACTACATTAAATCTAAGGCTGACAGCTAAAGTATCACTCAAAGAAAGAGAAAAGTACCAAACTACTAAACAGCCTGGAAAAAGATAAAATGTTGACCACACTGCATAACTTGCAACAGTGTATTGTAAACCATGCAATGTTTCTGAAGGGAACATCCAGCTTATACTGCCTACAACCAAAGTATGCTTGGAGGCCCCAGGTAACTGCTACACAATACTCAGCATACAAACAGTTATGTAAAAAGCAGCAACATTGGCTGCTCTGCTTCCAGTGTGTGTGCTTTGTTTGCTTTTCAGGGCCAGTGTTGGAAGCAAACCAAGTAACTGCTCACAGGCCTAGTACTCAAGGTGGTTCTTTAATTACTTGAAAAAATATTAGCCAACAAATCTCACCTCCTGATGAAGTGTGGAGTGTTTAGTTACAAAAGAATGAAAGTGAGCTTCCTTTCTGACCAACACTAATGTTTTGAAACATTAATACAAGTGTTTCTAAAGATGGAAGAGGTTTGCCCTGTTGCCACAGTCTTGAAATGAAGTACTGGAAAGTGTTTTCTCTTGGTAACAATCATGCAAAGGACAGAGCAGTTAACTGGAGGAGGGACTATGTCTGCTTCAAACTTATATTGTGCTTGTTGGTACTACTGGGTGTTTGTGTGAAACAAATCTAAAATACATTACTCTGGCACTTACTAGATGGTGCTAGGGCTGGCATGTCTACTGGGCATTTGTGTGAAACAAAGCAAACTTACATTGTTGCCTTTATTTTTTTAATCAACATCAGGCATGGCCATACAAATAAAATGAATGACTGCTGGGTAGGAGGGCCTTGTCTGCATAAATGAAAATGGCTGACCCTACCTTTGTATGACCAAGTTAAATTGTCATTGATCTAGCTTTGCAGAACTAGTGTGACTACTGTGAATCTGTGCGACAAAGATGAAATATGTTACTGTGGTAATTTTTTAAACCATCAGACATTTGAGGTATACATAATGAAAAAAGTGGCTGTAATTGCTGGGTACAGATGCTGTCTATGTATTAAAGTGACTGACCTTGCTGTTGTTTGATAAAAAGTTATTTAAATTTATTAACTGAGGTACAGCATTGATCATTAATTATCAATTTCAGTCTCAGCCCAAGAAATTAAAGTTTGGCAATCAAAAAGACAGTTAATGTAAAGAATATATAATTATACAACTGTTGACAATACACAGGAATTACATAGAATAAAATATAAATACATTTAGCAACTGCTAAAGAATTATTGCATACAGGTGAACAGGTTTATAAAATATGCACTCTGAGGTTAAATATAGTTCTATACAAATTAGTATTTAAGAGAGGGTTACACAGACGATTGAGATTGCATGTGATATAGATGGAGAGTTGAAGTACTTTAGCAGTGCATTAGTATGGCAAGAGTTTAAGTATGGAGGAGTTAAAGCAGAAGAAATAGAGAATGCATGTCAGTAAATAAGAGTTTATAGTTTGACTAGGTTGTATAACTTGAAAAAATGCACCAGCACTTCCCAATTTCAAGAAGTGCATTTTTAGCTGACAACAGAATTTTGGGTAAAAGTGTGTGTCTAAGTGGAGGTGACATGGATTCCATAATTTTGGGATGTAGCACACAGAAGAAATGCACTGACGTTTAGTTTGAAGGTCCTGCATGAGGGTGCCAAATCATCAGCACTTCTAAGACTGTAGGCTGGGGAGTCTTGTATTAATATGGAACCTAATGGAGCACAAGTTAGGTTTTGTGGTAGTCTGGGCAGTTGCAATCAGAGAAAAAGTTAAGCAATCATTAATCTAGTTTTGCAGGACTAGAATGCATTTATGTGAACCAAGCTGCAATAATTTTTGAGTCTTTCATATATTTGTGTGAAAAATTTCAAATACACTACTGTGCCCTTTTTGAAACAAGAAACACCTTTCTTAAATTATCACTTATGACATAGGCAATCATACAGTTATATAAATGAAAAACTATAGACATTTTAGTTACACACATTATACACTTATCTATCCAGTTATTGCCAAATACTATATAGCTCATTCACATCCTGACATCTTTTAAATCCCAATCCTTCTCCAAAACACTATTTTTAAGTATTGTTCTCATAATTCCTATTCTATGTAATTTGATCTCTTTACTAGAGATCCTATTTCCATTAGTTTTATTTTTGCTACTATGTTTACTACTTTTAGTACAATTGGTTTAGACAGATTTCCAGTTTCTAGTAATTTTTTTGGCAACCACCATAATTAGCTCAGCAAGGCATTATTCTATATTGGCAATTTTGACTATCACTCAAAAAATCAGTTCCTTAGTTACACAAATTTGCTCACCCACTACACTTCCAAGATGGCTACACACTGAGTAACAGCTTGTATCACTAGATAAAGAGATACTGGAGACAGTCTGATAGAAAGGGTTTGGCTGAGAGAAAAGAAAAAAAAAGAGAAATTGGCTATGACAACGTTCTCTGAAATCAATCAGGGGTTTTCCCAGCTGGGAGGGCTTTAAAGATAAGACAAAACCAATTAGACTAAGTTTTCTCGTTTTTTTTAAATGCAATGGGGATACCAATATAAACATATTTTTTCTCCCTTCTTTCTTTTTCTTTGTTCAGTTTTAAGAAATGCAGGCACTGCAATATAAAACAGGGAGAGAGAGGAGAAGTGGGGGAGCGGTGAAAGGTCTGTTTAAGAGAGTATGACAAAAGAAAAAAAATCAGTGTGCTTTTAACCATGCTTACACAGTGAAATTACTGGGTTAAGACCCTAGGCATTATCTAGTAACAACTTTATTACAAAGCATGTAAATGAAACAGAATATTGATTATAAGGCTTTTTTTCTGATAAACAAAGTAGCCTGAACAGTTTTGTGCCTGGTTTGCATCTTACTAGAAGACAATTTGATAAAGAGAAATGGCTTAGAGAAAATGCTTACTGAAAGCACTCAAGTGTTTTTTTTCAGCTGGGAAAGCTATAAAGCTAGACAAAATCAAATAGCACTTACTAATACCACAGGCTGTACCATGCATCTTAGCATGAATAACCTTTCTTTGTTGTTAACTCTAGCATGTGTGGTTATCATCTTAGTATTTTTGTTCTTATTAGCAAGCAAAAACTTCAACATTTGAAGATGTACATAATTGTGTGTGTTAAGTTAATCGTTTTTTTTTTTGGGGGGGGGTGTTTGTTCTGTTTGAAGGCTTTCAAAAAAAAGTTATGCAAGACATGACATAGGCTTAAAACAAATATGACAAGAAACAACTGTATAAAAGACCAATCTGCCGAATAGTATATGCATGAAACATAGGTTCATAGGTTGGTACTAGGCTATCAGCCCTAGGGCCTATACAAGCCTAGCCATAACAATTCCCTGGCTATTTCTTCCCACATTATTTACTTTCCTGGACCCCTGTCTAGCAAGGCAACTGACGTGATCCCTGGGGTGAATTTCCTTTCTACCATCCAATCGTCAAGGTTCCTCTTAAAGAGGTCCAAAGAGGCACTCTGCTTGACATGTATGGGCAATCTATTCCAGAGTCTGGGGAGTCTCTGGGTCAGGAACCTATCCCTCCAGCATGTTTTGTTTATTGTGATGACAAGGTTTAGATCCATGGAGCATGTAGCTCTGAGGGATTGGGATTTCTTTAAGTGTACCATGTCCAATAGCTCTGGGTTTGACATGGCCTTGTATGTTAAGAAGAGATCGCCTCTGAGTAGACGATATGCAACAGAGTATAGCTGGAGTTTTTTAAGGCGGTCAGCGTAGGGCATCTGCTTTAGGCCTGTGATTCTTTCAGTGAGGTATTTCTGAGGCCTTTCCAGTTGTTGCAGATGTCTTGAGATGTACATACCAAATGGGGCGTTGTATTTTATAATGGGTCTAATGAGGGATGAGTACAGTGGGACAAAGACCTCCTTTTTTCTGGATGAAAAGCCCTTCGTGATGAGGTATGCCACATAGAAGGATTTCCTGACTGTTGTGGCGATGTGGTTATCGAAGGTGAGACCACTGTCCACCTGTGTCCCTAAGTCTCTTATCACACTTTCTGTGTTTAGTGTACTGCCACCTATATGGTAATTCATGGATACATGTTTTTTCCCAAAGGGGATAATACATTTCTTGGCATTGAGCTTGAGCCCATGGCTCTGGCACCAAGCATCTGTTTCTGTAAGGCCCTTTTGTAGAGTATCCACATCATTTGGGGATTCAATAATGGCTCCCAGTTTGCAGTCATCTGCAAACTTTGTTAGCCAGAGTCCCTTAGTGTTGACCTGTACTTCAGAGAAGTAGATGCCAAACATGAGCAGCCCCAGGACTGAACCCTGAGATACTCCACTTGTCTGGAGCTGGATTTACAGTGTGGGTTCTATCAGTAAGCCATTTAGCAACCCATTGGGTGACATAGGGATTAATGCCCAACTTAGTAAGTTTATCTATGATTCCAGAGTGGGGGATGGTGTCAAAGGCCTTGGCAAGGTCTAGATAGGCTGTGTGGACCACCTTACCCTTGTCCATGGCTCTGGAGACTGATTCAAAGAAGTCAATCAGGTTCAGGAGACAAGATCGGCCCTTCACAAACCCAAACTGGGTGGGGTCCAGTGTTTGAAGGTTGCCAATGTCTTTGTTTATACGTTCCATGATAATACGCTCCATGGCCTTGCAGATAAGGCTTGTCAGACTGATGAGACGGTAGTTTCCGTGATCCAAGGTGGATCCCGCCTTGTGGATTGGGATAACTGTAGCTCTGCACCACTCACTGGGCACGAAACCTGAGGTGAGGCTATGATTAAACATGACACTTAGGTGAGGTGCCAGTTCATATAGTACACAGCCCAAGATGTCATCTGGTCCCATGGATGCTGTATTCTTGGCTTTAGAGAGTGCGTTTTGTACCTGTGTGGCCGTTATTACTGGAATTTGGCAATCTTCCGGTATTGAGATGGGCCATTTAGGGGGTGAGAGGTGGGTGAAGTTGGCACTGAATCGATCTGCCAGGATATTGGCAATATCCTTCGGATCAGTATATTTAATGCCATTCTGTTTTAGCTCAGAGCAGATCTGAGCATTGCCATTTAGATTCTTGACAGTTATAGAATGCTTTGTGGTTGTCTTTGGAATCTTTAGCAATTTTATTTTCGTAACTAGCTTTGGAGGATTTTATGAGGCATCTCAGTTTCTTACTGAGGCTAGTAAGGGAGTTTTTTGCATCCTGGGATTTTCCTCTTTTCTGCAAAAGTTTCTTCCTTTTGTTGTAAAGTTTGTTTATGGCAGGGGACCACCAGATTGGCTTCCTTTTTTTGGATGAGAGCATTTTGGTTCTATTTGGGATAGCATGATTCATGCATGAGTGGATGTGCTCGTACAGTGCCTTAGTGTAGGATTCAGCAGTTGAACTTTCAGTTCCCATCTGCATGGGTGTCATGAAGTTGGTCACTTCTGACTTGAGTAGCATGAAGTTGGCTTTGGAGAAGTTTTTTATGGTGGTTTCTTTACTGGGGGGTGGGGGTGGGATGTGGATGTTAAGGGTGATTAACTTATGGTCAGACCTGACTAACGAGGGGGTGACCATACGTATGGAGCATTGATTTCCCATGTTGGTAATGACCAGGTCTAGGATATTGGAGCCCCTGGTGGGACTATGGATTAGTTGATCCAGGGCGTTGGAATTTATGTATTCCAAGAACCGTTGCGCAAAGGTGTTGGGACATGAGCAGTTTTCCCAGTTAATGGCAGGGTAGTTAAAATCACCCAGTATTAGGGTGTTTGTTTCTATCTTAATATTTTCCAGTATGTTTAGAAAGGTGTAGTGAGAATCTTGGGGTATGGTGGGGGATCTGGGGGATCAACATAAAAGTTGGATCTAGACATTTACCTAAAAAGCAGCTATACATAAAAAGTGGTAATAACTACATAAGAAAATAATGCTTTCTGTAATGTTTATCAATCTGAATGGTCTTACAGATAAATATAAAAAAGAAAGAGTGGTGAAGTACATTAAAAAATGCAGAGTGCAAACAGCTATGTTACAGGAGAGATACCTGAAAAGAAATGAACATGTGAATTTGATAAAGAAAGGCTTTGAGGATGGTTATTCAGCAGAATACTAGGGGCAAAGGAAAACAGGAGTACTTATATTAATTGCAAGAGGGGCTCCAAGACTGATAGATGAGGAAAAGATAATGGAATATATAGGTTCATAGGTTCACACTAGGCTATCTGCCCAAGGGCATTTATAAGCCTAGCCCATAGATATGTGTCTTTCGCCACGCCTTAAGTTTGAATAAAACTATGCCTATTATTTTGCTGTGCCTCTGTCAAGCAGTGACACTGAAGTAATCCCTGGGGTATATCTGCGATCTCCCATCCATTGGTCAAGATTCCTCTTGAACAAGGCCAGCGAGGTGCTCTGCCTCACATTTACCGGGATTTTGTTCCACAGCATAGGGAGTCTCTGGGTGATGAATCTGTCCCTCCAGCACGTCCTATTAATAACTGTGTCAAGGTTTAAGTCTCCCGCCCTTGTGGTTCTGAGGGATCTAGATTTTTTGAGGTGAAGCATATTCATCAAATCTGGGTTTGACATGGCCTTATATGTCAGGCACAGGTCACCTCTGAGCAAGCGGTATGAGACTGAATAGAGCTGGAGTTCTTTCAGTCGGGCAGCATAAGACATTTTTGAGACCCTTTATCCTCTTGGTGAGGAACTTTTGAGGCCTTTCCAGCTGCTGCAAGTGTCGGGTCAGATACATTCCGAATGGGGCATTGTACTCAATCATAGGTCTAATGAGTGATGAGTACAGGGGGACGATGACCTCCCTTGATCTAGATGTGAATCCCTTCATGATCAGGTGGGCAATGTAGAAGGTTTTCCTGACTACTTTAGCAACATGAGTGTCAAACGAAAGGCTAGTGTCAACCTGGGTCCCCAGGTCCCTGATGACTTATTCTGTGCTCAGTGGATTGCCACCTATATGGTAGCTAGGGGTAACCTTGTTTTTCCCGAAGGGTATGACTATGCATTTCTTGGCGTTTAACTTTAGGCCATGGCTCTGGCACCAGTTAACCGTTTCTGTGAGGCCCTTCTGAAGGATATCTGTGTCAGAAGTGTTTTCGACTATGGCGCCCAGTTTGCAGTCATCTGCAAACTCTGTCAGCCATAACCCTCCTGTGTTAGCTTGTACTTCAGAAAAGTAGATGCCGAACAAGAGTGGACCCAGGACTGAGCCCTGTGGGACACCACTTGTGACAGGCTTTGAGTCTGACATGGCTCCAGCAACTCTGACCCTGTGGGTTCTGTCACTTAGCCAGTTTGCAACCCATCTTGTGATGTATGGGTTTACATTCAAGCTGATGAGTTTTTCGATAATACCTTACTGGGGTATTGTGTCGAAGGCCTTTGCCAGGTCGAGGTAGGCTGTATGGACTGCCTTTCCCTCATCAATGGCCTTGGTGACTGTTTCGAAAAAGTCAACCAAGTTTAAAAGGCATGATCTGCCTTTGACAAAGCCAAACTGGGTTGGATCCAAAGTCTGCAAGTTCCCTATGTCTTTATTTATGAGTTTCATTATGATCCTCTCCATGGCTTTGCAGATAAGGCTTGTCAAGCTAATGGGATGGTAATTTCCAGGGTCGGTGGAGGCACCGCCCTTGTGAAGTGGGACCACAGTCGCAGTGTGCCACTCCTTGGGTACGTATCCTGAGGTGATGCTAAGATTATACAACTGTCCTAACTGCGGGTTTAATTCATCATTGAGTTCGTGGAGCACACAGCCGGGGACACCATCCGGTCCCATGGATGCTGTGTTTTTTGCCTTGGAGAGAGCAGTTCTCACCTGGGCGTTGGAGTTGTTAGGGGGGGCTACAATCCTCTGGTATAGATATCTCTCCTTTTGGGGGGGAGGGGGGGAGGTTTGCACTGAACCTGTCCGCCAGTATGTTGGCAATGTGTGTAGGTTCAGTAATCTTCACATCATTTTGGACTAATTCTGAGCATATCTGGGAGTTTCCTCTTAGGTTTCTAACATAGCTAAAGAAGGCCTTATGATTGTCTTTTGTGTCCTTGGCGATTTTTCTCTCAAAGTTAGCCTTGGATGATTTTAGGAGAGCTCTTAGTTTTTTACTTATAATGATCAAAGGTGTCTTACCTTTCAAGGATTTTGCTCTATCTTGCAGTAGCTTCCTCCTTTTGTTGTAGAGCTTGTTTATGGCTGGGGTCCACCAGACTGGACGCTTGCCTTTGGTACAAAGAGTCTTAGTTTTGTTTGGGATTGCCTGATCCATGCAGTCCTGTAGGTGCTGGTAGAAGGCATTTGTAAGTGATTCAGCGGTTTGAGTAATGTTTACCACTGGCTCAGGGGCCTTAAAGGAGACCACACTAGTTTTTAGAAGTGTGAAGTCGGCTTTTGAGAAGTTTTTCACTGTGGTCTCTTTTATTTCAGGTGGGGGCGGGATGAGGACCTCCAGCGAGATTAGTTTATGATCTGATCTCACCAGTGAGGGGTATACTCCCGGTGTTGAACATTTTGATCCCATGTTTGTGATGATGAGATCAAGTATGTTTTCTCCTCTTGTGGGGATGGTGACTAGTTGTTCCATGGCATTTGAGTTTATGAACTCCAGGAACCTTTGGGCTAGAGAGTTTGGGCTTGAGTAGTGTTCCCAGTCTATATTAGGGTGGTGGAAGTCACCTAATATGATGGTGTTTGGAGATACATTTATCCCCTCCAGTGTTTTCAGGAAGGCCATGTGAGGTTCCTGGGTTTGAGAGGGTGGCCTGTAACATGCTACAAATTGCAGAGCAGTCTTGCCTATGATTAATTGCACCTGGATGTTCTCAGATGCATCGTGCGTTGCCACCAACCTTGAGGTGTGGGTGTCCTTTATGAATATGGACACCTCCCCTCCTTTTTTGGTGTTGTCCGGATTTTGAGGCCGGAACGTATGATATGAGGTGAAACCTGATGGTGCTGGGGTGCTCTCAGGAGCCTTGAACCAGGTTTCTGTCACAGCACAGACATCGATGTTCTCCATACTGAGAAGGGCCTCGAGTGCGTGCATCTTGAGATTGAGACTTCTGGCATTGAGCAGCATTACCCTTAGTTTTTCCTTTTTGTGTTCTAGGGTGGTAGGTTTAGAATTTGAGCCTTGCCTAAAAAAGGCACTATGGGGGTGGCAAGAGCCTTTGCCAATATCTGGAAGCCCAGGGGTGACAGGTGCAAGCCATCCCTTGCGAAGCAGCGTGGCTTGTCCAGCATGTCATCCCAGGCAGACAGACATTGGATCCTCTTTGAATGACACCAGAATTTAAGCCAATTATTAAAGCTGATCATCTCATCCCTGTATTGTGGCATCATTCTAGGTGAAGGTAGGATACTGCTCAAGGTCAGGGTCATACCTGCTTGGGCTACATAATCAGAGAGCTCCTCAATGTCTCTTTTCATGTAGTCCAAGGAGGTACGTCTCAGGTCGTTGACACCAGCGTGGACAATGACTGAGTCGTACTTGTGCCTGCTGTTGAGAGACCTGAGTGCTTGCGTTATGTGGCGGATTCTAGCGCCCGACAGGCAGCTTACTGTGACCTTCTCCTTACTCAGTCTGGTGAGTGGGACGTCAGTGTGTCTGACTATGGAGTCACCAATGACGAGTGTGTCTGGCATTGTGTTTGGCCTTAAGGGCTGTGACTGTTTGACACTCTGACTGTGTGGTCTATGTGTTGCCTGTGTTTGGTCCTGAGGTGGTAGTTGTTTGGGTGTCTGCTTTGGTGGCCTCTGCTGTTTTGGTAGATTTTTGATCAGAGCCTCCGAGTATGTCTTTGTGTGATTATGTGTATGATTTGAAGTTGTGATGGTACTGTGTGTGACTGGGTATGTAGTGTGTGTGGTTTCCTTCTCCTCCTGTCTGGTCTTGCCAGTCCTGTGTTGAGAGAGCTCAGCCTCCAGTTTGGCCGTATAGTTGCATCTCTCGCACGTATTTGTGTTTTGTGGGAGAAGGAGAGGATTGTCTGTGTACATGAGGCAATTGTAACATTGCCTCAATATTCCCAGGTTCACCAGTTGAGCAGGAGAGGACACTAGCAGCTGATCCCTCGACATGCTAGAAGTAATAGATAAAAAACTTACAAAAGACTCAGAGGGATGTGGGCTCTAGGCTGGTGGGGTACTATCTATAATAAGAGTGCTTTATCAAGGTGCAAGTACTGTAGGAGCAAGTGCTAGGTTTTACAGATAGAGAATAGTCTACTTGGGAATCAAGTAGAGATGAACTTTTTAGTTATAGGATACGCTGGTTAGATCAGCAATACAGTACGAGGAAGGTAGTTATAAGTGAAAATTTGAAGAGTGGAATTTAGGTAGCCCGAATAGTTTAACCTTGTTTAACCGCTGCTCTTGTGTGCAACAGTGGCAACTCCGCGTTTAGCGTGTTTTATATCAGGGGGCTGAAAGAAGCTAGGAACTGGCCCAAAACTACCAATAGACTACAAGTTACTGGCTGAAACCTCGCAAAACTGGACCAACAGGCAGCTCAATGCTTCCCACTCCCACTGGTAAGCAAGGGAACTTCCTCTCTTCCAAATTAGGCAAAGAATCAGTAACAGGAACTACAAACAAAGTCCAGGGATCAGCAACTCTGAAACTGGACTACTCTAGCTCAGTAAGGCGGGAAAACAAGAGATTTTTTATTTTTTTTTCCAGAAAACAATGAGAAACAGAACAGTAGACACTATAAATGCTATAAATCGGCTATCACAGCCTACAGAAACAATTTGCAACAATTACAGGTTTAAAAGTAACAAATTGAGATTTTCATGTGCAATAACAAGATATATGCAAAAAAACAATTACAATATATCAGCAAAGCAGGCGAAATACAGTCGCTAGGTAATTAGAAGTGGGAAAGCCACAAAAATATACTTAAATCAGGTAAAGCTGCTTTTTTAGCTCTCTGAAGCTTGGATTACTCTGCTGGCCACCACGAGGATCTGTGCTGAGTAGGTACAAGCTGGAAAACGCGTTTTTAGCGTGTTTTATATCAGGGGGCTGAAAGAAGCTAGGAACTGGCCCAAAACAACCAATAGACTACAAGTTACTGGCTGAAACCTCACAAAACTGGACCAACAGGCAGCTCAATGCTTCCCACTCCCACTGGTAAGCAAGGGAACTTCCTCTCTTCCAAATTAGGCAAAGAATCAGTAACAGGAACTACAAACAAAGTCCAGGGATCAGCAACTCTGAAACTGGACTACTCTAGCTCAGTAAGGCGGGAAAACAAGAGATATATATTTTTTTCAGTACTAAGGGGCTACTGGCAAGGGAGAAGGATTACACTGGCATGCATTTACTTTGCAACTAAAACTGCTATAGTGGAGCTTACGAAAATTATGGGAGAAATCAGCTTTCAGCAAGGAATATTACTTACAGGTGGAGACTGGAATTTGGTTTGCAACAGTGAAGATGTGTTTAGGGGGGGGGGGGGCATAGAAGGAAAATATAACAAAGGAGGGTAGTTTCCTGAATTTTAAGAAAATGTTTGGCATGGAAGATGTGAATTCAGTACTAGGGAGTTTTGAGTGAATTTACATATTATTCTCCAAGGTACAAAAACTGGGCTAAGCTAGATAGAATTTATATCTCACAGAAATGTGGATTTAATTGAAGGTTTTGAAAGGCACCCAATAACTATTTCAGATCATGCACCAATAATAACTAAAATAAAATTGCAAGGTAATGAAATAAAAATGAGACTCTGGCACTTTCCCATCTATCACCTGAAAAGAGAAGAACTTAAGTAATGGGTTTTGGAATTAATTCAGCAGTTACTACAGAAGACAGAAATTTCTTCTGAAAATAGCTAGGGAGTTGGATAAAATTAAAGTGGAGTTTAAAACTACAGTGGAAATAAAGGAAAGGGAGATCTGGCTATGAAGTAACAAGAATTATTTAGAGGGACTGACGAATGTTTAAGTATTTCAAAATAGGGGAATCTCTCAGAATAAGAAAAGGAGCAACTGCAGAATGCTAAACAGAAAATAAGGGATTATCTAGATAATATGCACAAGTTTAGAAAGATTGCTGTTAAGCAACTGTTTTCTGATAATAATTCTAGAACACAAAAACTGTTTGTACAACATTTCAGACAACAGAAAGTGGAAAGGGCTGTCACCAAGGTTAGGGAGCCCACAACAAGGAAGATAAGAGACCTTGTAGAAGTATTAGAAATATTTGAAAAAAATTATGAAAGTTTGTATAAAGCAGAAAAATATGGACATCAAGAAAAGGTACAAATGGAAATGTTTATGGAAGAATTAAATATGCCAAGGTTAGAGGTAGATGACGCTCAATTAGTAACAGTTAAGACAGGAAGAGATGAAATCAAAATGGCTATGTATAACCAATCTACAGGAACGTCCCCAGGAATAAATGGCATCTCTGTGGAAGTTTGAAAGCTAGGAGTGAAAAAAACTGATAAAGATCTGGAAGGTTTTGTTTAACAGTATTTTAAGAGGAGGAGAGGTACCAGCATCCTGGAAGAAGGTGGTGGTAACGGTAATAGCTAAAAAGGGTAAAGATACATTGGATCCAGCTTCATACAGGTCCTTCTACAATATTAAACCATGATTATAAAGTGTTTGTATCTACAATGGCTAAAAGAATGGCAAAAGTGACACCAAAATTGATAAACCTGGACCAGTGCGCTTTTGTGGAGGGGAGGCAAACATTTGACAATATTAACAGAAAATTGTTGATCCAGAGGAAAGCAGAAAATACCACTGTTATTGGTGGGTCTTGAAGCAGAGAAAGCATATGACAGAATAGACTGGGAATTCATGACCAGAGAAATGGAAGCATTTCTCTGATACAATTATAAGACTGATTAGGAGTATAAATGAGGGATCGGAAGAGAAAATGAAAGTGGGTGGGGGTCCTCTCTGATGACTTTTGCTTGAGTAGAGGAACCAGGCAGAGTTGTCCGCTTTCCCCTTTGTTGCCTGCATTATATTTAGAACCATTAGCAAAAAATAAGGTATTCAGAAATTCAAGGATATAATTGGTATGGTAGTCAGGAAAAGCTGGTTCTATTTGCAGATGATGTTATTCTATAGGTTCATAGGTTCATACTAGGCTATCTGCCCTGGGGCATTTATAAACCTAGCCAGAGTGTGTGTGGCTTTCACCACCCCTTAGGATGAGAATACTATACCCATTAGTTTGCTGTGCCTCTGTCCAGCAGTGATACAGAGATGATTCCCGGGGTAAACCTATCATCTCCCATCCACTCGTCAAGATTTCTCTTGAACAGAGTCAGTGAGGGGCTCTGCCTCACATGGACTGGGATTCTGTTCCATAGTGTAGGGAGTCTCTGGGTGATGAATCTGTCCCTCCAGCACGTCCTATTTATATCCATTTTGAGGTTTAAGTCTCTTGCTCTCGTGGCTCTGGTGGATTTGGATTTTTTGAGGTGGAGCATGTCCATTAATTTCGGGTTGGACATGGCCTTGTATGTCAGGCACAGATCACCTCTGAGCAGACGGTATGCGACTGAATAGAGCTGGAGTTTCTTCAGTCGGGCATCGTATGACATATGTTTGAGCCCCTTTATCCTTTTGGTGAGGAACGTTTGGGGTCTTTCCAACTGCTGCAGGTGTCGGGTAAGGTACATTCGAATGGGGCGTTGTACTCAATCATTGGTCTGATAAGTGAAGAGTACAGGGTACAATGACCTCTCCTGATCTGGATGTGAATCCCTTCATGATCAGGTGGGCAATGTAGAAGGTCTTCCTAACCACTTTGGCAATGTGAGTGTCAAAAGAGAGGTTACTGTCAACTTGGGTCCCCAGGTCCCTGATAACTTCTTCCGTGTTTAATGGATTACCACCTATGTGGTAATTAGGGGTTACCTTGTTTTTCCCAAAGGGTATGACTATACATTTTTGGCATTTAGCTTAAGGCCATGGCTCTGGCACCAGTTATCCATTTCTATGAGACCTTTCTGGAGGATGTCTGTGTCTGATGGAGTGTCAATTATGGTGCCCAGTTTGCAGTCATCTGCAAATTTAGTCAGCCACAATCCCCCTATGTTTGCCTGCACTTCAGAAAAATAAATGCCGAACAAGAGGGGGCCCAGGACTGAGCCCTGTGGGACACCTCGTGACCGGCTTAGAGTCTGACATGGCACCATCAACTCTAACCCTGTGTGTTCTGTCCTTGAGCCAGTTTGCAACCCATCTTGTGACATATGGGTTTACATCTAAGCTGGTGAGCTTTTCTATGATGCCCGAGTGGGGTATTGTGTCGAACGCTTTTGCTAGGTCAAGGTAGGCTGTGTGAACTGCCTTACCCTCATCAATGGCCTTAGTGACTGTTTCGAAAAAGTCGACCAAGTTCAAGAGGCAGGATCTGCCCTTGACAAAGCCAAATTGGGTAGGATCCAGTGTCTGTAGGTCCTCAATGTCTTTATTTACGAGTTCCATTATGATCCTCTCCATAGCTTTGCAGACAAGGCTCAAGCTTATGGGGCGGTAATTTCCAGGGTCCGTAGAAGCACCGCCTTTGTGGAGTGGGACCACAGTTGCCGTACGCCATTCTTTGGGTACGTATCCTGTAGTAAGGCTAAGATTAAACAGCAGCCTTATGTGTGGGTTTAGTTCCTCATTGAGTTTGTGTAGGACACAGCCAGGGACACCGTCCGGTCCCATTGATGCTGTGTTTTTTGCTTTAGAGAGAGCAGCTCTCACCTGGGCATCTGAGATGTTTGGGAGGCTAGACTCTGGTGGGATAGATATTTCTCCTTATGGGGGGGGAGGGAGGGGAGAAATTTGCACTGAACCTGTCTGCCAGTATGTTGGCAATGTCTGTGGGTTCAGTGATTTTTTTATCATTTTGGACTAATTCTGAGCATATCTGGGAGTTTCCACCCAGGTTTCTAACATAGCTAAAGAAGGCTTTATGATTGTCTTTTGTGTCATTAGCAATTTTTCTCTCAAAGTTGGCCTTGGATGATTTTATGAGTGATCGTAGTTTTTTTGCTAGTATTGATCAGAGATGCCTTCCCTTTTAGGGATTTTGCTCTGTCATGTAGTAGCTTTCTCCTCTTGTTGTAGAGTTTGTTTATGGCTGGAGTCCACCAGACCGGGCACCTGCCTTTGGTGGAAAGGGTCTTGATTTTATTAGGGATTGCTTGATCCATACATTCCTGGAGGTGCTCGTAGAAGGCATTTGTAAGGGTTTCAGCAGCGTGGGTTGTGGTTTCCACTGGCTCGGGGGCCTTGAAGGATACCACTCCAGTCTTAAGAAGTGTGAAGTTTGCTTTTGAGAAGTTCTTCACTGTGGTCTTTTTTGCTGGGGGTGGGGGCGGGATGTGGATCTCCAGTGAGATTAATTTATGGTCTGATCTCACCAATGAGGGATATACTTACGGTGTGGAGCATTTTGTCCCCATGTTTGTGATGATCAGGTCTAGTATATTTTCTCCTCTTGTGGGAATGGTGACTAGTTGTTCCATAGCACTTGAGTTTATGAACTCAAGGAACCTTTGGGCTAGGGTGTTGGGGCTTGAGTAATGTTCCCAGTCTATGTTTGGGTAGTTGAAGTCACCCAATATGATGGTGTTTGGAGATACATTCATACTCTCCAGTGTCTTCAGGAAGGCTGTGTGGGTTTCCTGAGTTTGAGAAGGTGGTCTGTAGCATGTTACAAACTGTAGGGCAGTTTTACCTATGGTTAATTGCACCTGGATGGTCTCCGATGCTTTGTGCGTTGCCACTAACCTGGAGGTGTGGGTATCCTTTATGAATATGGATACCCCCCCTCCTTTTGTGGTTCGGTCCGGATTTTGGGGCCAGAGCATGATATGAGGTATAACCTGATAGTGCTGGGGTGCTCTCAGGAGCCTTGAACCAGGTTTCAGTCACAGCACAGACATCGATGTTCTCCATACTGAGGAGGGCTTGAGGGTGTGCATCTTGAGGTTTAGACTTCTGGCATTGAGCAGTATTACCCTTAGTTTTCCTCCATTTTTGTTTTCTAGGGGTAGGTTTATCATTTGAGCCTTGCCTAAAAAGGCACTATGGGGGTGGCAAGAGCCTTTGCCAATATCCGAAGCCCAGGGTGACAGGTGCAAGCCGTCCCTTGCGAAGCAGCGTGGCTTGTCAAGCATGTCATCCCAGGCAGACAGACATTGGATCCCCTTAGAATGACACCAGTAATTAAGCCAATTATTAAAGCTGATCATTTTGTCTCTGTATTGTGGCATCATTCTTGGTGAGGGTAGGATACTGCTCAGGTTCAGGGTCATACCGGCCTGGGCTACATAATCTGAGAGCTCCTCTATGTCTCTTTTCATGTAGTCCAGGGAGGTACGTCTCAGGTCGTTCACACTGACATGGACAATGACTGAGTCATACTTGTACTTGCTGTGGAGTGACCTGAGTGCTTGTGTTATGTGGCGGATTCTAGCGCCTGACAGGCAGCTTACTGTAATCTTTTCCTTGTTCAGTCTGGTGAGTGGGACGTCAGTGTGTCTGACTATGGAGTCACCTATAACAAGTGTGTCTGGCATTGTGTTTGGCCTTAAGGGCTGTGACTGTTTAGCACACTGACTTTGAGAACTATGTGTTGCATGTCTTATGTCTTGAGGTGGCAGTTGCTTGGGTGTCTGCTTTGGAGGCCTCTGTAGTTTTGGTAGATTTTTGATCAGTGCCTCCGAGTATGTCTGTGTGTTTATGTGTTTGTTTTGCAGTTGTGATAGTTCTATGTGAAACTGGGTTTGTGGTGTGCGTGGTTTCCTTCTCCTCCTGTCTGGTCTTGCCAGTCCTGAGTTGAGAGAGCTCAGCCTCCAGTTTGGCTATATAGTTGCATCTCTCACATGTATTTGTGTTTTGTGGGAGAAGGAGTGGGTTGTCTGTGTACATGAGGCAATTGTAACATTGCCTCAAGATGCCCAGATTTACCAGCTGAACAGGAGAGGACGCTAGCAACTGACCCTTCGACATGCTAGAAAAAGTGATAAAGTTTGCTGTGCAACTGAGTCAGAAGGGACCTATAGAGAAATGGGTACTCAAGGGGATTCTAGGCTAATGTAGTACTTTGTTTAGTATACAAGTACTTTACCTATATAAAAATGCTTTAGGAGCAAGTGCTGAGCTTTACCTATATAAAAATGCTTTAGGAGCAAGTGCTGAGCTTTTGAGATAGAGAATAGACTGTTTAGATTGCAAGTAGAGAAGTTCTAAGGGAAAAATTGAAAAGCAGACTTTATGGAGCCAGAAATAGTTTAACCTTGTTTAACCGGCGCTGCCCGATGGTGCTCTATGGGCAACTCCGCGCTAAATCACGCAAAAGCGCATGACAAAACCAGAAAGAAACATTACAGTGTTGTGGAACATTTTAAGACAGTTTCAAATCTTCTCGGGACACAAAATTAATGAAGCTAAAGCAAAGGCAATAGAGCTAAATTATGTACCCACACACAAATTGGTCCAACAATATCCATATTTATGGGGACATGACAAAATGAAGGATTTAGGAGTATGGATTAGAAAAGACACTGTTGTGGCAGCTAAGGATATGTGGGAATTGATGAACCAGAAAACATAAAAATTGACAAACTGGAAGCTTTGTTTTATGGATATTAACGTACAATCAATTAAAATGTTTTTAGTCCCTTTAGTCTTATACACAGGTCAGGCATATTTTTATCAACTAGAGTAGAAGCTGTTGATAGCAATTAAAGAGTTGGATTTTATCTGGGCAGGGAAGACAGCAAAGGTCAAGTGGGATAAGCAGATTCTTTGAACAGAACAAGGCGAACTAGGATTAACCAATTTGAGGGGGTATTTTAGAGCAACACAGTTAAGGCTCTTGTACATAGAACAAGCAGAAAACTACAACTCAAAGTGGAAAAGAAGGATGACGATACAGGGGAAAAGATCAAGAATTAAGAAGAGATTGGGATTTTGGATGCAGACTCTTAAGGAGAACAAAAATCATACAGAGTATTATATTCATAAAATAGCAGGGAGTATTTCTAGAACTAAACCAACACGAGAATGGAGAAAAGATTCTGCCGATAGGGATGACTATGGTTAGGAATACAGAATAGGCAATTTATTGGAGAGAAGTGGCAAAGGAACCAATGTACTGGGATCAAATAACTAGAAAGGTAACAATGGGAAGAGGCCAAGAATTTACTTGGACTGCAGGTTAGAGATTGCCTATACTCTGATATCAATCCTTAACAGGGAAGGCAAAGAGGAAAAACAGCGGGGTCCAAAATGAAAGACCAATAATGGTAGAATCTTTAATAGAATCTAAAACAGAAGTTACCATTAAAAAAGGAATAATTAATAGAGCATATAAAATATTGCATGATAATTATAAGAATATCTCTTAAATATGCAACAAAGTCTAGAAGATTTAGGATCTTCACCTGAAAGTGTTTACATAGGTATTATTCTACCCCAAATAGGCTCCAAAGAATTTTTCCTCAGGTGGATAGCAAATGTCGGAGGTGTGAGAGGCAAAAAAGGTGGTGGCTGGGAACATGTTTTTGGGAGTGTAATGAGCTGGCAGACTTTAGGGATTCCCTGCAAACTGCTCTGTCGGAGATGCTAGGTGAGTCGATTGGATTCACTGGAGAAATTATTTCTTTGAGCTATGATACAGAATTGGAATTGCCTAGACATAGTAAAGCATTGCTGAATCAAATTATAATGGCTGCCAGAAAAGCAATTACTAGAAAATGGAAATCAAAGTGTAGACCAGCTTCACTAGAAGTAAAGAATATAGTAAGCGAGATAAAACCACCACAACTGAGATCTTTAGAAAATGGAGAGCAGACCACATAGAAAAAATGGGAATTGTGGGAACAATATATGCAGAGAAGGAACTAGGTTTAAGAGTCAGGATTTGAATCGGCCATATAATGCTTAACTGACAATGACTGAATAGATTTATGATGCATAATGTTTGCAACTACAGCTGTTTCAATGGTGTGTGTGACATGTTTGTAACTAAAGGAGTAAATGTTTGTTTTTCATTTACATAAATAAATGTAGGATTGCCTATGTCATATGCGATAATTTAATAAAGATATTTATTGTAAAAAAAAAAAAAAAATGTGCTCACCCAGTATTTCTAATAAAGTAGTCTGCAGGAATTTTTAAAGTCTGCCAACTAATTACACTCCAATTACCTCTTTCTTCCTCATTATACCTCCAACAATTGTAATCTTCCTGAGGAAGATTTCTTTGGCATTTAGTTGGAGTATAAACACACCTATGCAAACACATACAAGCAAAGATCCTAAATATGCCAGACTTTTTTGCATATTTCCATATATCCCCATTGTTTCTTTCTGAATTCCTTATCCAGTCTCTCTTCTCAATCCTTTCTAATCTCCTTGGACTGATTAATTAGGGAAGGCAATCTCTAGCCTGCAGTCCAAATGAATTCTTGACCTCTTCCCATTATATTAACTCTCCATTCCTAATTATTTGCTCCCAATACTAGGATTCCTTTCTCAGTTTTCCCCAGTAAATTCAAGCCCCCTCTAGGGTTTAGACTGTACCCCTAATTGTAGTCATTCATATCGGCAACACCTGTCATGAATTATCACTTGGGACACAGGCAAATTTAAATTCCCATAAAAGTAATCGTATTGTACTAACAGGTTCATGTTTATAAAACATTACACATCAGATATATTAAGTGGATATAAAAAGTGTACACACCCCTGTTAAAATGCCAGGTTTTTGTGATATAAAAAAATAAGACCACAATAAATAATTTCAAAACTTTTCCCACCTTTAATGTGACCTATAACCTGTACAATTCAATTGAAAAACAAAACTGTTAGGGAAAAAAATAAAAAAAGTACAATAGGCTGGTTGCATAAGTGTGCGCACCTTTAAATGAATATGTCGCTGAAGCACCTTTTGATTTAATTAAAACATACCTCCCTGTACATAATGTTCCCACAATTTCCATTTTTTCTAATGCAGTTTGCCCTACCCTTTTCTAAAGATCTCAATTCCAGTGGTCTTCACTCTGCTATTATATTTACTACTTCTAGTACAGCTGATTTAGATTTTGATTTCCATTTTTGACTAAATTAGAAACAGGAAGGGCTTACTATGTCTAGGCAATTCAGTTTCTGTTATCATAGCTCAGAAAAATCATCTCCCTCATTACACCAATCTGCCTACCAAGCATCTTCAACAGTGCATCCCGCAGGGAATCCTTAAAGTCCACCAACATACCGTACTCCCAGAAAATATGTTATGAATTCTCTTTCCTCCCAATCACACCTCCAAAATTTGCTGTCTACCTGAGGAAAAACGATTGTGTGGTATAAAAATATCTATGTAAACATTTCAGAGCAAAAATATTAAATCTTCTAGATTTTGTTGCATATTTGGGAGACGTACATATATTCTCCCGTTGTTTCTTTGTGAACTGATTATCAAGTCTTTCTTAATCCCTTCTAACCTCCTCCTCTGATAGATGGTTATAGTTACCAGGCAATATTTTATTTTCTCTACTAATTAGTCTTTTTTTAATGACAGCTTCTGTTCTAGATTCTACCAAAAATCTACCAGTGCTGATCTTTTGTTTAGTACCCAATATTTCTTTCTCTTTGCCTATACTCTGACATCAGTCTTTGATAGGGAAGGCAATCTCTAACCTGCAGTCCACATAAATACTTGGCGTCTTCGCATTTTATCACCCTTCCCTCCCAATACTCTGGTTTCTTTGCCAGCTTTCTCCAATACAGCCCCCCCTCCTGCCTATTGTCTATATCCGTGCCTACTTTTTAAGTCACAAAATGTCACCAGATCAAAACTCATAAGATCAAGACGTAAATATTGAAAGCTCAGCATCCTGAAAGTTTAAAGGATCAAAATCTACATTTTCGAACCTGCTATACGCTGAATCAGTGAAAGGAAAGTAATATTCATACCGATGGCAGCATGAATATTCTTATAGATGGCAGATGAATAATCATTAAGTACTCATAGTTCACCCTTTTCCTCAAGATTGTGCGATCTCGGAGTTGGTGTGTGGGGGTGGTGGAGCCCCCCTTTAAAAAAAGGGAGGGAAAAAAGTAATTGCAGTTGTTTGCATAGCATGGCACACCCTTTTCTCCCATCACTGAGGCTGTGTCCAGTTGCGAGACCAGCTTGCGAGATATGTTTACGATAAAAAAAAAAAAAATAGCAAGTTTACGCTTTATAACTGTTTCGAAGGGATGATTAAAGGTGCAGTAATAAATGGTATCATAAGTTTTAAATACTTTTCTTGTTTACAATGTTGGTGTAAGTGCTGTAGCGTGAAATATAACATTCAACATTTAGTTAAGGACATAGTGTGTGTGCATTATAGTCAGTTATTTAGACATCTTTCGTTAGTGCTTTAATCCACTTCCGAAAACGTGCAGTTTGATCATTTAAACTTTCAGGATTCTGAGCGTTAGGTATTTACGTCTCGATCTTATGAGGTTCGATCTAGTGACATTTCCTGATTTAAAAGTAGACCCCTATATCCCTAATTGCAGTCACCCCTATCAGCAGAATGTCCACTCTCTGCTACTTGACAGATATAATATTCTGTATGATTATTGTTATTCTGCTTAAAGGCCTGCCTCCAAAATCCAACTCTCTCCTTGCTTTTCAGCTTCCTCCCATTTTATCATCCCTTTCCACTTTGAATTATAGTTTTCTGCTTGTGCTATGTATACAAGCCTCAACTGTGCAGCTCTGAAATACCTCTTCAAATTAGGTAAATCACAATCCATCCTGTTCTACTGGAAGAGTCGGCTTATCCCACTTGCCTCTTGCCATCTTCCCCTCTCAGATAAAGTCCTTCAGCTCTTTATTAATTGCTATCCACAACTTCACCTCTGGTTGATAAAAATATGCCTGACCTGTGTACAATACTAACGGGACTTAAAACATTGTAACTGCTTTGCATCTTACTATCCACATTCCATACAACAAAGCTTCCATTTTCTCAGTTTTTGCGTTACCTTTTTGTTTAGTTTTTCCCACATATCATTAGTTGCCATACCAGAACAAATTTTAATCCATACTCCTAAATACTTCTTTTTATCATGTCCCCATAAATATAGATATTGCTGAGACAATGCATATGTGGGTAAATAATTTACCGCTATTGCCTTTGTTTTAGCTTAATTAGTTTTGTACCCGAAAAGGTTTTGAGACTGTCGCAAAATGTTCCACAACACTGTAATGTCTATTCTCTGGTTTTAGCAGCTATAAAATTCACTGCAAAGAGAGAGCTCTTCTTGATGACCATGCAACTTATACCCTTGAATTTCTGAATCCCTTGTTTTCTTTGCCAATGGTTCTTAATATACTGCAAATAAAAGGGAAAGAGAACACCCCTGCCTGGTTCCTCTGCTCATGCAGAAACTGAGAGAGGACCCATTTTCACATAGGATATCTCATACAGCCTCCTAATTAGCCTTATAATGTTTTTCTGCAAATGCTTCCATTGCCCTGCTCATGAAGTTCCAGCTTACTCTGTCAAATGCTTTCTCAGCATCAAGCCTCAACAACAACATTGGCATTTTCTAACATTCTGCTTCACTCTGGAACAGCAATGTTCCATTAATGTTGTCAAATGCCTGCCTCCCTTCCACAAAACCACAATGATCCATATCTATCGATATTTTCATTACTTTTGCCATTTTGTTTAGCAGTTCTAGACATGGGCACTTTATAACCATGGTTTGGTATTTAAATGGGACTGTATGAAGCAGGATCTGATGAATCTTTACCCTCTTTAGGTATTACAGCTACCACTGCTTTCGTCCAGGATGCTGGAACTGCTCTTAAAATACTGTTAAACAAAATCTTCCAGCATACCTCTCAACCTCTTAGAGAAATAAATCTGGACAAAGCCATAAATAATGGGGGGACAAAGGCTCAAAAATAGGGACACAAATACTGCTCTAAGTTAGAAAGTTGACAGAACAACAGGTTTTCGTTAGCATGCATTTTTTGAAGGCTATAAAGTCTGAAACTTAAATGTCTGTCATTATTTTCTGACTTTAACACCCAATGATTTCCTAGTGATTTGCCAGAAAAACAGAATTTTATGAGAAAAGACCAAAAATGTGAAGCAAAAATCTGGAGTGTCTGTGAAAATCTGCAGAGTTGAGAGGCATGCCTTCCAGATCTTTATCAGTTTTTTTTTTCTCCTCTAGCATCCAAACTTTCATATGAATACCATTTATTCCTGGGGACTTTCCTGAAGATTGGTTATACATCACAATTTTCATCTCATCTCCTATCCTAACCATTAGTAATTGAGCCTAATCTACCTCTAACCTTGGCATATTTAATTCTTTCATTAACATTTCCATTTGTATCTTTTCTTGACTTCTGCATTTTCTTTGCTTTTTATAGACTTGCACAAAATTTTCAAAGTATTCTACAGGATCTCGCTACCTTCCTTGTTACAGGCCCCTAAAGCTTGGTGACGGCTCTTTCTGCTTTCTGTTGCTGGAGTTATCTAAAAGTTTTTATGCTCTAGTGTTATCGAAAAACAACTGCTCAACAGCAATCTTTCTACTCTCGAGTCTATTATCAAGGTAATCCCTTATTTTCTGCTTAGCATTCTGCAGTTGAAGTTCTTGGTCTGTGAGATTCCCCCTATTCTGCAATATTTTAACATCTATAAATAATTCTTGTTATTTCTTAATTATAGCTCCCTTTCATTTCCACCCTATTTTTAAACTCTACATTAATTTTATCCCACTCCTAGCTATACTTTCATAAGTAATTTCTATCCTCTGAAATATCACCTGAAAAATCTCCACTGCCGTTCCTTAAATTCCTCTCTTTTTAACAGACAGGTGGGAAAGTGCCAAGTCTCACATTTGTATTTCATTACCCTGCATTTTTATTTTAATTATTGGTGCTTGATCTGAAATTGTGTATCAAGACCTTCAATTAAATGCACATGTTTCTATGAAATATAAATTCTGTCTAGCCTAGCCCAGTTTTTATATTTTTGGGAATAATATGCGAATTCACTCCAAAGTCCTATTACTGAATTCACACATTGCATGCCAAATATTTTCATAAATTTCTACAAAAATCTACCCTCCTTTGTTATACACTCCCTTCAGAGCTCCCCAGACACATTTTCATTGTTGCAAATCAAATTCCAGTCCCCATTTGTAAGTAATATTACTTGCAGAAAACTGAGCAATTTCCCAGAATCTTCTTAAGCGCCATTATAGCAGTTTTAGGACAGAACATAAATCCATGCCAGTAGCCCCTTAAGCACTATAAATCTGCCATTACCTTTTTTATCCTCTTATCACTGTTGAATATACTCTTGCAAATATTCTGCTGTATAACCACCCTGAAAAACTCTCTTTACCAAATTCACATGTTCAGTTCTGTCCAAGTGTCTCATGTAACACAGCTATTTGCACTCTACATTTTTAATATAGTTCACTATTCTTTATTTTTATCTGAGACCATTAACATTTAAAGACATTACAGAAAGTCGTTGTAATAAAAAGTTATTATTCCGACCTTTTTTATTAAATATCTAGTTCCAGCTTTTGTGTAACATGCATACACTGTTTGGCAGGTTGAACTTTTATATAGTCATTTCTTGTCATATCCATTTCAGTATATGTGACCATCTTAAAACATTTTTGTTTTAAGGCCCTCAAACAAAATTACTCCGACCCCCGTAAAACCTAATCATTTAATACTAACACACAAAACTATGTGCATCTTCAAATATTGAAGTTTTACCCTCCTAATAGGAACAAATGTCCCAATTTGACATCTACACTCACAGATGTCAGACAACATGGATAACCTTTCTTTTAGGTTAAGGCCGATGGTGCAGCCTCTGCTTTTACTATGTGCTAAATGTTTTTTGTCTCATCTTTACAGCTGTCCCAGCTGAGAAACCCCCTGAATACTTTCAGGAAACATTATCTCCTAACCAGCCCCCCCCCACCACCACCAAACGTTCTCCACCAGACTATAACCAATTTCACTTTATATACAAGAACCAGACAGCCAATTTCTATCAGACTGTCTCCATAGAGACATGAGAACCAGGCAGTCAATTTATCTTTATTACATTCTTTCCACTGAGACTTGACGGCCAGCTATAGAATTACTGCTAAGCATATATTTGCTAAAAAAAATAAAAGCCTCATAATATTCAATATTTTTTTCATTTACTTGTTTTTCCTGAAAACTTGTTACTAAATCAAAGGTCCTTAAATCCAGTCATTCCCCCATACAAGAATGAGAAAAAGCACATTAATTTTTCTTTTGCCAAGCTCTTTTAACCAGGCTTTTTTTAAACACTGAACAAGAAGAGATGAGGGAGAGAAAGGAAAAAAAAGAACTGTAGCACCTATTTACAATTCCCATTACACTTAAAAATAACCAAGAAAAAATGTACTCTACAGCATGGAAAGAAAACAATACACCACAAAAATAGTACTATTAAAAAAAACAAGGCTTTCTTTACATATAGTTAACTTCTTCCTCGCTCTTCCCCTCCCCAAAGCATTTTTCTGAACATTAATGACACGAAGTAGGGCATACACTTCAGAGTTCCCCACAAGCTCAACAAATTGTGAAAAAGTCCAGTATTTCCAGATTTTCTACTTCTATCATATTTCACAAATATAACTATTGCACTGTAATCCCACATTAAGTTACAAGTTTTATTACAGTTCATCACCAACTCCCAAACCATGTCTCTGCTTCATTTCCAATGTACTCTCGATTCTAGTCAACTGTCATGCTGCCTTCTCTCTCTCCATCTTTTTCCATTGAAACAGTGCAAAAAGGTTTTACAGGTGCTGTCTCCCTGCGCTCTTTATTACCAGAACAAGCAGCAAAATCTTCTCCCGTTTCATAGCTCACATTTCCTCCTTAGCTTGCACTTCTTCAAAGAATTATTTTGACCCACCCCAGCTCTGAAAAGTTACCTTATTGGCCGTTTTGGGCCAATTCCTATATCTTTCAAGTTTCTGAGTTAAAAACCCATGTTTGCACATCGCGGGGCTGGGGTTAAAACTATTCCCTATGCCAGAAAATCTGCTCTTCAAATTTTCTCTTAGAACTTTCTGGTTTTTCAATAGCAGCACTAAAATCTGAATCCCTGTGACTAGGCACTTGCTCTAGAACTGCTAAAAAGTACTAAGAAACTGTAAACTAATACAAGCACTAAAAATCCTTCTTGTCAATAAGGGAATCATCTGTAGGGACGACTTCTTTCGGCTTTTCCCAGTTAGGGGTCACCACAGCGGATTATCTGTCCGCTCATGATTGGCAGTGGAGTTTTATGGTGTCGAGTTGCCAGCCAAGCGCCCAACCTTCCACAGAAGCCACACACACTCACACCTAGGGTCAATTTAGAGTGTCCAATCCACCTACTGCAAGTCCTTGGGATGTGGGAGGAAACCGGAGCACCCGGAGGAACCCACACGACCACAGGGACAACATGCAGACTCAGCACAGAAGGCACCCCAGCTGAGAATCGACCCGGAGAACCTCTTGCTGTGAGGCGGCAATGCTAACTGCTGCACCACTGTGGCCAAATCAACCGTAGAGACTAAACAACCTAAAACTGCAAAGCACCTTGCTAAGGTAAGGAAAAACAGCTCTTGCATTTTGCTAAAAAAAAACCTAACCAGGCATGTCAAAGGGTCATCTTCCAGTGAATTCCCCTGTCCACCTGGTGAATCTGGGCATATTGGGGCAATGCAGCAATTGCCTCATGTACACAGACAACCCTCTCCTCTTACCACCAAACATTACACCTGCGAGAGATGCAAGTACTTAGCCAAACTGGAAGCAAAGCTCTCTCCAACCGATACTGTGCTAGACAGTCAGGAGAGAAGGTAAACATCTGCACCACACCTCAAACAACACATAGCCCTACAACACCCACACATAGTAACATGAAACCCACATATGCTGGGGCCCTTAACATTAACCTACCCAAACGAGGACCTCCAAAGCTGAAATGCAAACGAACACCAATCACAATCAAAATGACACATTGCTCACAACATCAGTGTGCCACCCAAAAACAGCCCCTAAGGCAAGACAACGTACCAAACACTTCAATCATAGGTGACTCTATAGTCAGGCACACGGAGGTCCTACTTACCAGACTGAACAAGGAGAAAATTAGGGTCAACTGCCTGTCGGGTGCCAGGATCAGCCACAACGCATGCACTCAAGTCACTCCGCAACAAGTACAAATACGACTGTCACTGTTCATGTTGGAGTGAATGACATGAGACGCACCTCCCAAGACTACATGAAGAGAGACATGGAAGAGCTCTCAGACCATGTGGCCCAGGCAGGTATGACCTTAGCCCTGAGTAGCATTCTGCCTTTGCCCAGAATTATACCACAGTATAAGGGCACAATGACTGACTTCAACAATTGGCTAAGCTTCTGGTGTCTGTCTGCCTGGGATGACATGACCGACAAGCCACAATGCCTTGCCAGAGATGGTCTGCACCTGTTGCCCCTGGGATTTAGATTACTGGCTAAGGCTCTTGCCACCCCTACAGTGGCTTTTTAGGCAAGGTTCAAATGACAAAACCACCAATGTGACAGACACACACACGTGAAATCAGACGGTACTGCTACTCAATGCTAGAAGTCTAAACCTCAAAATGCACTCTCTCTCGAGGCACTCCTAAAAATGGAGAACATCGATATATGTGCAGTAACTGAGACCTGGTTCAAGGCTCCAGAGAGCACCCCTCCATTACCAGGCTATAATTCATATCACACCTTTCGGTCTACTAACCTATACCGAAACACTACAGGTGGAGGCATGTCCATTTTCATTAAGGATATTCATACCTCCAGGCTAGTTGCTCATTATAATGCATCTGAGATTATCCAAGTGCAACTAACTCCGGACAAGACAGCAATCCAAATTGTAACTTGCTACAGATTCACCACCATGCCCCAGGATGTCCACTCCTCACTTCTTGATACACTGCAAAATATTAGAGTACAACCCAACACCCAAATAATGGGTGCTTTCAACTACCTCACCATTAACTAGGAAAACTACTCATGTACCAACTCTTTTGCTTAACGTTTTCTGGAATTCATAAATTCCAAAGCCTTGGATCAACTTATCCACACCCCCACCAGGGGCAGCAATATCCTAGACCTGGTCATTACTAACATGGGCGACCGGTGAACCACATCAGAGGTCAATTCCTCGCTGGTCATATCTGACCACAAGCTAATCAGCCTAGACATCCACATCCCGCCCCCCACCCCTCATTAGGGAAACCACCGTAAAAAATATTTTCCAAAGTCAACTTTATGCTTTTTAAGACAGAAGTGGCAAACTTCATGACACCCATGCAGATGGACAATAGAGGTATGGCTGCTGAATCCTACACAAATGCACTTTACAAGCACTTAAACGAGTGCATGAATCGTGCTATCCCTAACAGAACCAAGATGCTATCCTCCAAAAAAGAAAGCTAATCTGGTGGTCCCCTGCCATAAACAAACTCTACAACAGAAGAAAGAAACTGTTGCAAAAAAAAAAGAGTAAAATCCCATAACTGGAAGAACTCCCTGGAAGCTGAGATCCTCAAAATCCTCAAAAGCTAGTTATAAAAATGAAATCACCACTAATTCTAAAGACAACTAAAAAGCATTCTATAGCTATGTCAAGAATCTCAATGGCAACATTCAGATCTGCTCTGAGTTACAGCCCAACGGCACTAAATATACAGAACCAACTGATATTGCCAACATCCTAGCAAATAAGTTAAGTGCTAACTTTACCCCCCCTTGCCCCCTAAAGGGCTCATCTCTATACCGAAAGAATGAGTTCCTGTAATCACTGCTGCACAGGTAAAAAAATACACTCTCCAAAGCCAAGAACACAGCATCCATGGGAGCGGACTACATCCCAGGCTGCGTTCGACATCAACTACAGAATAAACGGGCACCCCACCTACGCACCATGTTCAATCATAGCCTCACCTCAGGCTTTGTGCCCACTGAAAGGTGCACAGCGACGGTTATCCCACTCCACAAAGGGGGAGCCACCACAGACCCTGGGAACTACCACCCCATTAGCTCAACGAGCCTGATCTGCAAGGCCATGGAATGTATCATCATGGAACTTATAAAGACATTGGTAATCTCCAAACTCTGGGCCCCACCCAGTTCGGGTTTGTAAAAGGCAGATCATGTCTCCTAAACCTGACTGACTTCTTTGAAGCAGTCATCAAAGCCGTAGATGAGGGTAAGGTGGTTCACAAAGCCTATCTAGATCTCGCCAAGGCTTTTGACACCATCCCCCACTCTGGAATTATAGATAAACTCACTAAACTAGGTATAAATCCCTATGTCACATGATAGATTGTCAACTTGCTCACTGACAGAACCCACAATGTGAGAGTTGCAGACTCCAAATCCGACTTCAGACCAGTGACAAGTGGAGTACCACAGGGTTTAGTCTTGGGTCCTGTCCTGTTTGTTTTTCTTAAGTACAGATTAACACAAGGTCTTTGGCTAACTAGTTTGAAGAGGACTGCAAACCAGGAGCCATAACTGAAACCCCTAATGATGTGGACATCCTACAAAAGGGCCTCACTGAGACAAATGCCTGGTATCAAAGCCGTGGCCTCAAGCTCAAAGCCAAAAAATGCACGGTCATCCCCTTTGGTAAAAACTAGGTACCCATGAGCTGCCACATAGTTGGTAGTCTACTTAACACCGTAAGCGTGATAAGAGACCTTGGGACACAGGTGGACAGTAGTCTCTCCTTTGATAATCACATTGCCACAGTAGTCAGGAAATCTTTCTACATGGTACACCTCATCACAAAAGGTTTTTAATCCAGGAAAAAAAAAAAAAAAAAAAAAAAAAAAAAAAAGAGGTCATTGTTTCCCTCTACTCATCACTCATTAGACCTATTATAGAGTACAACACCCCTTTTGGTATGTACCTCACAAGACATCTACAACTGGAAAGGCTGCAGAAATACCTCACAAAGAGGATTACCGGTCTCAAACAGATGCCCTAAGCAGACCATCTCAAAAAACTCTAACTTTACTCCGTCGCACATCATTTACTCAGAGGTGATCTCTGCCTAACATACAAAGCTATGTCAAACTCAGAGCTGTTGAACATGCTCCACTTACGGAAATCCTAATCCCTCCGAGCTACACGCTCTAGGGACCTAAACCTTGTCACCACAATAAACAGAACATGCTGGAGGGATAGATGTCCCAGAGAATTCCCATACTCTTGAAGAAACTACCTATCTATATCACAGCTCCTCATTAGCACTCCTCAAGAAAAATATTGATAACTGGCTGAGAATTAGGAAATTCACCCTGGGGATCACCTCTGTGGCTCTGCTTGACAGGGGCACATGAAAATAATTTTCTTGGGTGGCGAAAGCCAGGGTAGCTTTTTGGATGGGCTTGTATAGGCCCTAGGGCCAATAGTCTAGTACCTACCTATGAACCTGCATCTCAACATTGTGTGAATAGTGGGATGAATTTACTCCTCTGCCTGGTGTACAACAAATAATATTTCTCCACACACTGCTGTCTCCCACTTGCATTATTTTGTCCTTCTAGCACAGTGTTGTCAAAATCAACTTCTTCTGCTGGTAGGATTGCATCTTTACTATTAAATGTCCAGGCTGCTTTCTCATAGCCTGGTTTGGAGCAATGCACAATGTGTCCTTTCAACTAATAATTCCTGCTGTGGAATACCATTCCAATTGCTTATTTGTGCTTTCATAAAATTTAAGCAGTCTATTCCATCCAGCTTCTCTGGTATAGCTGAAAATCCCAGGTATTCCCTGTGCACTCAAGTCCTCCAATTCTACTATTTTTTGAACCCTCCCCTTCCTGAGCAGTCTCTTATTCAGCCAGCTTTTTCATTTCAACCTCTGATTTTTGCAAGTTTATCACCCCATCTGAATATCTGTTTACAATTCCTCTTTTTTTTCAGTGTTTTATTTCTGTTGACATACTCCATCAGTGTTTTGTATACTTTAACCAGGTCTGTGCGCAGTTGTCTTATATCTTCTTGCAGGTTACTGGAAGTCATGTCTGGAGGGTGCACTGCTTTTTGCTTTACAGTTGCAGAACTTTCCCTAGTCAGTGCTTCTTACTCACTTTTTGTAGATGACTTTTTTCTAGGTGCTCTGTATTTTTTTTTCCCAGCACTGAGGTAGTACACTAACTAGCCAGTTACTTAAATTTACCCATAAACACAAAAGTCTACTGGTCTTCTTGTTGATATTCTGTTTTTACTCTGGGAAAGCTAGACTTAAGCAGTTACTCAATGTGCAGCCACCTTGGAAGTTCTCCATCCTTGTGTTGGCTTAGTTCTTAATACTTTCTGCTACTTTAAGAATATAATTTTTGTTTGGTTATTTCCTTTATGGATCTGCAGCCAAAATCCAAGACTCCCCTTGTTTCTTGATTCCCCTCACTGTTTCATCATCATCCCATCCTACTTTGAAATATAACTCTTTGCTTGTGCTAAGTATAGGAGCCCAAATTATGTAACTCTGAAATGCCCCTTCTAAACAGTTAATCCGAAATTACCTTGTTCTATTAGAAGGATCAGCTTATTCCACTTGGCTCATGCCATCTTCCCCTCCCAGATAAAATCCTTCAACTCTAGCTGTTGTCCACAACTTCTCCTGTGGTTGATAAAAATGCCTGACCTGTGTATAAAACTAAAGGGACTAAAATATTTCACTGCTTGTATACTGCTATCCATATCCAAAAACAGAGCTTCCAATTTCTCAGTTTTTGTATTATCTTTTTAGTGTCTTCCCACATATTCTTAGCTGCCATAACAGAATCATGTCCCCATAAATAAACATACTGCTGAACCAATTTGTGTGTGGGTACCTAGTTTACAGATATTGCCTTTATTTTAATTCCATTAATTCTGTATCCTGAAAAGACTGGAAATTGACTCAGAATGTTCTGCAACAGTGAAATTTCCTTTTCTGGTTTTATCAGATATAAAGTAATACCATCTGCTTTTCTTGACTACAATACCAATTTTATCCTTGACTTCTGAGTCATTATTTTCTTTGTCAACAGTTCTAAATACAATGCAAATAAAGGGAAAAGGGGACACATCCATCGTTCCTCTGCTCAAACAGAACCTATCAGGAAATGGTACAGAGGATTTCCAAGACAGCTGCACACTGAGTAACAGCTTAACTCTAGCTCTCCTAGTGTTAAAACAGAAACTCAACAGAGGCAGCCAGTAAATTTCAGTAAACGGATAGTAAGTGTACTACCTGAATGCCGGGAAAAAAATAAAGAGCACCTGGAAAGAAATCAGTTACAAAAAGTGAGGAAGAAGCACTCACTAAGGAAAGTTCTGCAGACAACCTCCAGACATGACTTCCAGTAACCTACAGACCACAGACTTGTTTAAAATAAATGAAACACTGATGGAGTATATAAACACAAACAAATGGCTGGAAAATGGAAGAAGCTTTAAAGAGATGTTCAGATGAAGTAATAAAGCTGCAAAAATTCAGAGGATGAAATGAAGAAGAGGCTGGCTGAATATGAGACTACTCAGAAAGAGATGTTTAAAAAAAAAAGAATTAGAGGACAGAGTGTGTAATGAAAACCTGAGATTTTCAGCTACACCAGAATAGCTAGAAGGAAAAGACTGCATTAATTTTAGAAAAACACAAATAAGCAACTGGACTGGTATTCCACAGCAGGATGTGTTAGTTGAAAGGGCAAATCATCTGCATGCCCCAAACCTGCCTGTGAGAAAGCAACCTAGACCTTTAACAGTAAAAATGTAATCCTATCAGCAAAAGGAGTTGATTCTGACAAAACTGTGGCAGAAGGACAAAATACTAAAAGTGAGACACAGCAGAGTGTTTGTCGAGAATAATTACTCATTACACAACAGACAGAAGAGGGGTACATTCATTCCACAACTTGGGGAATGTCGAGAGACAGATGTAAGATTCAAACTGCTGTACCCAGCTGTCTTTAAGGTATTATTCCCTGGAGTAACTATCATTTTTTGATGAATTACATACTAAGGAGGAAATAGAGAAGCTTGTACAACGAAAAGTGAGTTATGAAACAGAGATTCTACTTCTTGCTTTTCTGGTAATAAAGTCCAGAGAGATGTACCTGTGAAACTTTCCCATTCTTTCAACAGAAAATGTTGGAGAGAAGGAAGGGAGAAAGAGAGTAGACTAAGAATTGTAAGTAAGTTAGAAATGAAGCAGAGGCAGGATCTGGGAGAGGAAGACGAACAGTAATAATAGTAACTTAATGGGATTACAATGCAATACGTATACCTGTGAAATACGACAGAACAAGAACATCTGGAAATACTGGACTTTTTCAGAATTTGTTGGACTTGTGGGGGATATGCCCTACTTCATGTCATTAATGCTTATAAAAAAGTTTTGAGGAGGGGAAGAAAGGGGAGAAAGTTAACTGCAAGTAAAGAAAACTTTTTTTCCAACAGTACTATTTTTGTGGTGTACTTTTTTTTGCTTACTATAAAGCTTTCTCAGTTATTTTCAAGTGTAATGGGGATTGTAAATTGGTGCTGCTATTCTTGTCTTCCCTTTCTTTCTCCCTTCTTAGTTTTAAGATATGCAGGCATTGCAATGTAAAAAAAAAAAAAAAAAAAAAGCCTGGTTAAAAGAGCATGAGAAGGGAAAATGTGTGTGCTTTTTCTCATTCTTGCATGGGGGAATGAGGGGATTAAGTACCTTAGACTGATTTAGTAAAAATTTTTAAGAGAAAGTAAAAGAAAAAGAATAATGAATATTATGAGGTGTTTCTATAGCAAAGGAATGTATGCTTAGCAACAATTCTATATCTGACCCTCATGTTTCCACGAAAACAATCTGATACTGACAAGCTGATTGGCTGGTTCTAATGTCTCCATGGAGACAATCTGATAATGAAACATAGGTTACAGGCTGGCAGACAGTGACTGGCTGGGGCAAAAAAAAGATAAAACTGGCTAACAGATAATGTTCTCTGAAAGCATTTATGGTTTTTCCTGTTGTGGGGGCTATAAAGATGAAGACAAAACCAGTCAATACTTAGTAGAATCACAGGCTACACCATGCATCTTAGCATGAATAACCTTTATTTTAGGATAGTCTGAGTGTGGCTGTCAGTTTGGGACATTTGTTCCTATTAGGAGGGTAAAACTTCAATGTTTGAAGATGTGCATAGTTTTGTGTGTTAGTATTAAATTAATAGGTTTTAGGAAGATTTTTTTTTGTAACAAAAAGTTATGTAAAATATCACACATTCTCAAATGGATATGACAAGAAACAACTATACAAAAGTTTAATCTGCCAAACAGTGTATGCATGTAACAGAAAAGCTGGAACTAGACATTTAACAAAAATGGTGTTATACATAAAAGGTGGGAATAAATATTTCATATAATGATGCTTTCTGCAATATATTTAAATGTCAATGGTCTCACTGATGAATTAAAAAAAACACATTGCCAAAGTGGTTAGGAAGACCTTCTACATTGCCCACCTGATCATGAAGGGATTCACATCCAGATCAGGAGAGGTCATTGTACCCCTGTACTCTTCACTTATCAGACCAATGATTGAGTACAACGCCCCATTCGGAATGTACCTTACCCGACACCTGCAGCAGTTGGAAAGACCCCAAAAGTTCCTCACCAAAAGGATAAAGGGGCTCAAACATATGTCATATGATGCCCGACTGAAGAAACTCCAGCTCTATTCAGTTGCATACCGTCTGCTCAGAGGTGATCTGTGCCTGACATACAAGGCCATGTCCAACCCGGAATTAATGGACATGCTCCACCTCAAAAAATCCAAATCCACCAGAGCCACGAGAGCAAGAGACTTAAACCTCAACACAGATATAAATAGGACGTGCTGGAGGGACAGATTCATCACCCAGAGACTCCCTACACTATGGAACAGAATCCCAGTCCATGTGAGGCAGAGCCCCTCACTGACTCTGTTCAAGAGAAATCTTGACGAGTGGATGGGAGATCGTAGGTTTACCCCGGGAATCATCTCTGTATCACTGCTGGACAGAGGCACAGCAAACTAATGGGTACAGTATTCTCATCCTAAGGGGTGGTTAAAGCCACACACACTCTGGCTAGGCTTATAAATGCCCTAGGGCAGATAGCCTAGTATGAACCTATGAAAAGAATAGTGAACTATATTAAAAAATGTACAGGGCAAATAGCTATGTTACAGGAGACGCACTTGGAAAGAAGTGAACATGTGAATTTGATAAACAAAAGTTTTCAGGATGGTTATTAAGCAGAATATCAGGGACAAAGGAAAACAGAAGTACTTGTATTAATTGCAAGATTAGCTCCATTTGTGACAGAGGAGGGGAAACAAGATAATAATGGCAGATTTGTAGTGTTAAGGGGTTACTAGTAACAGAGGAGGATTACATTGGCATGTATTTATATTCCATCTAAAAGTGCTATAACAGACCTTAAGAAAATTCGGGGAGAAATGCTCAGTTTTCAGTAAGGAATATTCCTCAAATGTGGGGACTAGAATTTGATTTGCAGCAGTGAAGATGTGTCTGGGGGACCAGAAGGGAAAAGCATGACAAAGGAGGATAGATTTTTGAAGAAATGTATTAAAATATTTGGCATGGAAGATGTGGATTCAGTAATAGGAGTTTGTAATTGGGCTAGCCTAGACAAAACTTACATTTCATAGGAACATGTGAGTTTAATTGAAGGTCTTGATATGCACCTAATAACTGCATCATTGGTTCATAGGCAGGTACTAGGCTATCGGCCCAAAGGCCTAAAAAATAGGCCTACTCAACAAGGTTCCCTGGCTTACGCCACCCAAGAAAGTTAATTTCCTGTGCCCCTGTCAAGCAGAGCCACAGAAGTGATTCCCCGGGGAATATTTCCTATTTCCCATCCACTCATCAAAATTTTTATTGAAGAGTGAAAATGAGGAACTTTGCTTGACATAGATGGGTAGCTTGTTCGAGAGTATAGAAAGTCTTTGGGACAGGAATCGCTCCCTCCAGCAGGTCCTGTTTATTATGGTGACAAGGTTTAGGTCCCTAGAGCATGTAGCTCGGAGGGACTGGGATTTCTTTAGGTGCAGCATGTCCAACAGCTATGGGTTTAACACAGCTTTATGTTAGGCAGAGATCTCCTCAGAGTAGGCGACATGCTATAGAGTGAAGCTGGAGTTTTTTTTGAGATGGTCAGTGTAGAGCATCTGTTTGAGGCCAGTAATCATCTTTGGGAGGTACTTCTGTGGCCTTTCCAGCTGCTGCAGATGTCTTGTGAGGTGCATTCCAAAAGGGGCGTTGTACTCTATAATGGGTGTAATGAGTGCCGAGTTGAGGGGAACAATGACCTCTTTTCTCCTGGATGAGAACCTTTTGTGATGAGGTGTGCCACACAGAAGGATTTTCTGATTACTGTGGTGATGTGATTATCAAAGGAGAGACTACTGTCCACCTGGGTCCCAATATCACAAACTCGGCGTTAAACAGACTGCCGTTTATGTAGTAGTTCATGGGTACAGAGTTTTTACCAAAGATGATGACAATGCACTTTTTGGCATTGAGCTTGAAGCCATGCCTCTGACACCAGGCATCTGTCTCAGTGAGGCCCTTCTGTAGGATGTCCACATCATTTGGGGACTAGACTATGGCTCCTAGTTTGCAGTCATATGCGAACTTCGCTAGCCAGAGGGCTTCTGTGTTAGCCTGTACTTCAGAGAAGTAGATACCAAACAGGAAAGGCCCCAGGATTGAACCCTGTGGTACTCCACTCTTCACTGGTTTGAAGTCAGATTTGGAGTCTGCAACTTTTACAGTGTGGGTTATGTCAGTGAGCCAGTTGGCAACCCATGTTGTGACGTAAGGATTTATAACTAGTTTACTGAGTTTAGATACAATTCCAGAATGGGGAATGATGTTGAAAGCCTTAGCGAGGTCAAGATAGGCTATGTGAACCACCTTACCCTTGTCTATGGCTTTGGTGACTGCCTCAAAGAAGTCGAGCAGGTTCAGAAGGCATGATCTGCCTTTCACAAACCCAACTGGGTGGGGTCCAGAGTTTGGAGGTTACCAATGTCTTTGTTTATGAGTTCCATGATGATACGTTCCATGACCTTGCAGACCAGGCTCATCATGCTAATAGGGCGATAGCGCTCAGGATCAGTGTCTCCCTTTGTGGAGTGGGATAATTGTTGCTGTGCGACATTCAGTGGGCACAAAGCCTTATGTGAGACTATGACTGAAAATGGTGCTTAGGTGGGGAGCCAGTTCATTCTGAAGTTCATGTAAAATACAGCCTGGGGTGTTGTCCGGTCCGGTCCCATGGATGCTGTGTTTTTGGTTTTAGAGAGTGCAGCTCTTACCTGCATAGAGGTGATTACAGGGACTCTGCATTCTTCATGTATAGATATGGGCCCTTTAGGGGGTGAGAGGGGGGTAAAGTTAGCACTGAACCTATCTGCCAGGATGTTGGCAATATCAGTTGTTTCTGTAATTTTCGTGCTGTTGTGCATTGTGCTGTAACTCATAGCAGATCTGGGAGTTGCCATTGAGATTCTTGACATAGCTATAGAATGCTTTGTGGTTGCCCTTAGAATCAGTGGCGATTTTGTTTTCGTAGCTAGCTTTGGAGGACCTTATAAGGGATCTCATATTCTTATAGAGGCTGACCACAGAGCTCCTCCACTCTCTTTTGCAACAGTTTCTTCCTTTAGTTGTAGAGTTTGTTAATGGCAAGGGACCACCAGATTGGCTTTTTTTTTTTGGAGGACAGCGCCTTGGTTCTGTTCGTGATAGCACGATCCATGCACTCTTTTGAGTGCTTATAGAGTGCATTTGTGTAGGATTCAGCAGTCAGAACTGTATTGTCCATCTGCATGGGTGTCATGAAGTTCGGCACTTCTGTTTTAAGAAACATGAAGTTGGTTTTGGAGAAAGTTTTTATCGTGGTTTCCTTAATGGTGGGTGGGGGCGGGATGCGGATATTCAGGGTGATTAGCTTATGGTCAGATCTGACCAACGAGGACTTTACTTCAAGTGTGGAACACCTGTCACACATGTTAGTAATGACTAGGTCTAGGATATTGTTGCCCCTGGTGAGGGTGTGGATAAGATTATCCATGCCACTGAAATTTATGAATTTCAGAAAGCGTTGAGCGAAGGAGTTGGTACACGAGTAGTTTTCCCAGTTAATGGTGAGGTAGTTGAAATCGCCCATTATTAGGGTGTTTAGTGGAACCATATTATTTTCCAGTATATCAAGAAAAGAGTAGTGGGAAACCTAGGGCATGGTGGGGGATCTGTAGCAAGCTACAATTTGGATTGCAGTTTTGCCCAGAGTTAATTGTACTTGGATGCATTATGCTGCGCAACTAGCCTGGAGGTGTGGATATCCTTTATGAATATGAGTACACCTCTGCCTTTGGTGTTCTGGTCCAGGTTAGATGGCCGAAAAGTCTGGTATGAGTTACAGCCTGGTAATGCAGGGGTGCTCTCTAGAGCCTTGAACAAAGTCTCAGTCACTGCACAGATATCAATGTTCTCCATTTTAAGGAGTGCCTCGAGTGAGTGCATTCTGAGATTTAGACTTCTAGCATTGAGTAGCATTATCCTCAGTTTTTGCTTGCCTGTTCCTGTTACGGTGGCGAATTTGTCATTTGAACCTTGCCTACAAAAGGCACTATAGGGGCGGAAGGACCCTTAGCCAGTATCCGGAATCCCAGGGGTGACAGGTGCAGGCCATCTCTGGCAAAGCATTGTGGTCTGTCAACCATGTCGGCCCAGGCAGGCAGACACTGGATCCCCTTAGAATGACACCAAAGCTTAGCTAATTGAAGTTAATCATTTTGTCCTTGTACTGTGGTATCATTCTGGGCGATGGCAGGATGCTACTCAGGGCTAGGGTCATACCTGCCTGGGCTACAAGATCGGCGAGCTCTTCCATGTCTCTTTTCAGGTAGTCCAGGGAGGTACATCTCAGGCCACTCACACCAACATGGACAATGACAGAGTCATATCTGTACTTGTTGTGGAGTGACCTGAGTGCGTGGGTTATGTGGCAGATCCTGGCACCCGACAGGAAGCTGACAGTAAACTTCTCCTTGTTTGGCCTGGTGAGTAGGACATCAGTGTGCCTGACTATAGAGTCACCTATGACTAGTGTGTTGGGTACACTGTTTTGCCTTACGGGCTGTGGTTTATTTGCACACAGAGTCTGTGGGCTGTGTCTCATCTGGGTTGTGTTGGGGGGTGGAGGTTGCTTGCGTTTCTCCTTTGGAGGTCTCTGTTGCTTGAGCAGATTACTATTTAAAGCCTCTGTGAATGTTTTTGTGTTTCTGTGTGTGGAGTTTGGTGGTGTAGGTTTAGTGGGACTATGTGATGGGTGTAGTGCAAGTGTTTACCTTCTCCTCTTGACTGTCAAGTTCAGTCTTGGTTGGAGAGAGCTTTACCTCCAATTTGGCTAGATAAGTGGATATCTCACAGGTTGTGGTGTTGAGTGGTAGGAGGAGAGGGTTGTCTGTGTACGAGGCAAGTGCCTCAAGATGCCCAGATTCAACAGACAGGAGAGAACACTGGGAGCTGAGCTTTGGACATGCCTGAATAAAAAACTACTTTCCTCTACACAAGTGAGTATAACAGCTGTTTTTCTCGAAGCAAGTGAGGAAAGTAAGTACAAAAACGGTTTTCCTCTAGGTAAAGATGAAGGTTGAGTGCTGTAGTAATTTGTAGCTTATTTAGTGCCAACAACAAGTTCTGAACAAGTGTTGAGCACGAATAAGCAAGTTCAAGTGCTAAAACTAAGTATCTGTACCTGGATCTTGTCAATGAAACAGACAGACAAAAAAATAAAATGCAGTACAATCTTAAACACTGCAAGTTTGTACTTAACTCAGCTAGTAATGCAGTTGATTGTAGGTATAATGTAGCAGAAGTAAAACAACTCCGATATTGGGCAGTAATACATTCAAAGATATGTGACTAGCACTTATAAATACAGAGAAACCCTCTAGGCTAAGAGTTTAACACCGAATATCAATGAAGTGAAACACAATAGCCCCCACTAACTGCAGAGACAGAGAGAGACCACAGCATTCACTGAAACAATTAAATGGAAAAATAACTAGAGAGAGAGAGACAGACCACAATATTCAATGAAACAATTAACTCGACAAAAAAAAATAAAATGCAGTACAATCTTTAACACTAAGTTTGCACTTAACTCAGCTAATAATGCAGTTGATTGCAGGTATGTAGCAGAAACCAAACTCAGATATTGAGCAGTAATAAATTCAAAGGTAAGTGACTAACACTTAAAAATACAGAGAAACCCTCTAGGCTAAGTTTAACATTGAATATCAATGTTCCAATAATGAATAAAATAAAAACACAGGGTAATGGAATAGAAATGAGGCACTGGCACTTTTCCACCTACCTGCTAAAAAGGGAGGAATTTACAGAATGGTTTGTGGAGATTATTCAGGAGCTATTCGAGACAATAGAAATTACTTCTGAAAATATAACTAGTGAGTGGGAGAAAATTAAGGTGGAGTCTAAAAATAGGGTAGAAATAAAGACAGCTGTGGTTAAGAAGTAATAAGAATTATTTACAGGGAGTGACAAATGTTAAAGCACTGCAGAATAGGGGCAATCTCCAAGAACAAGAGGAGGATTAACTGCAGAATGCCAAGCAGAAAATAAGGGACTACGGTGATAATATACATGAGTTTACAAAGACAGCTGTTAAGCAACTGTTTTTTTTTTTAAACTTTTAGCACAATGACTCAGGCAACAGAAAGTAGAAAGAGCAGTAACCAAGCGTAGGGAACCTATAACAAGGAAGGTAATAACAGATCCTATGGAGGTATTACAAATATTTCGGAAATTCTATAAAAGTCTGTATAAAGCAGAAAAATATGGAAATCAAGAAAAGGTACAAATGGAAATGTTTATTGGAAAATTAAATATGCCAAGGTTAGAGGCAGATGACACTCAGTTACTAATGGTTAAGCCAGGAGGACGAGAGATAAAAACAGTGATGTATAACCAATCTACAGGAAAGTCCCCAAGATTAGATGGTAATTCCTGTGGAAGTTTGGAAGCTAGGAGGGGAAGAACTGAAACATTTCCGGAAGGTTTTAAAAGTATTTTAAGAGGAGGAGAATATCAACATCCTGGAGGAAATCAGTGGTAGCTGTAATACCTAAAGAGGCTAAAGATCCATCAGATCCACCTTCACTCAGGCCCAATTCAATACTATACCATGATTATGAAGTGTTCATGTCTATAATGACTAAAAGAAAGGCAAAAATAATGCCAAAATTGATAGATATGGATCAATGCAGTTTTTTTGGAGGGCAGGCAAACATCTGACATTAACAGAACACTGATGATCCAGAGGGAAGCAGAATGTAAGAACCTACCATTGTTGTTCGTGGGTTTAGATGCAGAAAAAGTATTTAACAAAGTAACCTGGGAATTTATGAATAGGGCAAGGGAAGCATTTGCATTTCCTGAAAAAATTATAAGGTTGATTAGGATATATGAGGAATCAGATGCAAAAATTTAAGTGAGTAGGTACTCTGACAATTTCTGCTTGAGCTGAGGAATGAGACAGGGGTGTGCCCTCTTTCCCCTTTATCTGCCTTATATTTAGGATCACTGGCAAAGAATAAGGAACTCAAATTCAAGGATGTAATTGGTATAGTAGTCAAGAAAAGCTGACAATATCTGCAGATGATATTTTATAACCTGCCAAAACCAGAAAGAGACATTACAGTGTTGTGAAACATTGTGGCATAGTTTTGCATCTTTTTGGGATGCAAAATTAATGAAGATAAAGGTAATAGCAGTAATTATGTACCCGCAATATGAATTGGTTCGGCAATATCCATATTTATGGGGACATGATAAAATAAAGTTTTTAAGAGTGTCGATTAAACATTATTCAGGTGGCGTGGCTAAGGATATGTGGGGGAAGAGACTAAAAAGAAAATACAAAAACTGAGAAAAAGGAAGTGTTATTATATGGATATGGATAGTAAGATACAAGCAGCTAAAATGTTTTTAGTCCCATCAGTCTTAAACACAGTTCAGGCATATTTTTATCAACCAGTGGAGATGTTGTGGATAGTAATTAACAAAGCGCTGAATGACTATCTGGGAAGGAAGATGGCAAGAGTCAAGTGGGATAAGCAGATTCTTCCAGTAGAAGAGGTTGATTGAGATTACCTGATTTGAAGGGGTATTTCAGAGTTACACAGTTGAAACTCCTATACATGACACAGGCAGAAAACTATAATTCAAAGTGGAAATGGATGATAAAATGTGGGGAGCTCAAAATCAAGGAGAGGCTTGGATTTTGAATGCAGGTCTTTAAAGAGAACAATAATCATACAAAATATTTTATCTATAAAGTATCAGACATCATCCTAAGAACTAAGCCATCACGGGAATAGAGAAGAGAGATGCTGCTGATAGGGATAACTGCAATTAGAGAGATGGAAAATAAGCAAGAGAGGGCTGAAATTTATTGGAGAAAACTGTCAAAGGAACCAAGGTATTGACAGCAAATAACTAAAGATGGGAAGAGGACAGAATAGGAAGACAAGAATTTATTTGGACTGTAGGTTAGAGATTGATGCCGGTCCTTGATAGGGAAGGCAGAGTATAGACCAAGAGAAAGAAAAAGGGAGGGGGTCCTAAACAAAAGACCAGCCCTGGTAGAGTTTTTAGTAGAATCTAGAACAAAAGTTGCCATTAAAAAATGAATAATACAGCATATAAAATATTGCATGACAATTATAAGAATCAATCAGAGGTCGTCAAAAAGAATTGGGAAGAAAAACTGGACACGCAATTCACAATGAGAGGATATATGTTATGTATTTCAAACATGCAACAAAATACAGAAGATTTATGACTTTTGAGAGGAAATGTACTTTTAAACGCTTGACTTTCATATGGCCGAGACCATATGATCGAATTTTTAAAAGCTTGACCGGTCTGAATGGGGATCTCCATAGAGAGCAGAACGGGAAGATTTCCTTTACTGCAATGTAGTGTGATCTCGGAGTTGGTATATTTAAGTAGTGGGAGGTGCAGACCCCCAAATAGGGGATGCAGGGGGGCTTGCATGATCAATGCTTCAAATATTCGATCATATGGTCTTGGCCATATGAAAGTCGATCATTTGAGATTTTCATCATGTAAAGTAGACCCGACGTGGGATATGATTTTTATGAGCTATGATACAGAAACATAATTGCCTACACAGAGTAAGGCTTTGCTGTGTCTAATTATGGTGGCTACCAAAAAAGCAATTACTAGAAAATAGAAATCTAAATCTAAAACAACTATACTAGAAGTGAATATAGTAACTGAGATAAAACAACTGGAATGGAGACCTTTAGAAAAGGGTAGGAGCAAACTACATAGGAAAAAATGGGAATTGTGGGAACAATATACACAGGGGAGGAGTGAGGTTGAAAAGAAGACAGGACTTTAACTCTTTACTAACCATATATTTGTCAGTATTTTGTTCTGATGACTATAAAGCTCTTATGCACTTTTGAAAAAAGTGTTTGCATACGTTGTCTGAACTTTTGGAACTCACTCTTGACCGTGTCTTAAAAGTTTATTAAATCTTTTTGTCAGTTCACCAGGAACTTTGTCTCTGTTCTTATCTGTTTTGCAATGTGCAGTGGTTTTATGCCACTTTTGTCTAGTAAGATGTACAGAAGATTCTGTAAATAACTGACTTGACTGATATTGTAACTGTGAAAATAACATTTTACTGTCACAATAATGATGTTGCTGTTTAAGATACCAGTCAAAAGTAAAGTACTACCTGTGCTACAGTTATGTTTACACCAATCTTTAAATTCTGACCATACATGTGCTGGACTATTACTGTCTACCTGAAATGTAGTTTTACATTTAATACTTTTCTAATGGCATCCATGCTGTAAAATGAGAACCAAAAAGAGAATTATCAGTTTCTGTGTGGAAGGTGGTCAAACCTTCCATTGAGAAAGTGTGGAATGTCCCTCGTTGATCCTCTGAAAAGGAGGTCAAACAGTTGGCAGATTCAACTATGTAAATGTACAGGACCTGTGGAATTTGCAGAGATGCACTGTTCTGCTACTGGATACTGCACATAAGGAGGCAAACGTTTCCACCGGAAAGTACTAATGGAATAAAATAAAAAAGAAGCTGTAGTTGTCACAATAAGAAACCATTTGGTCCGTTAACTGTGGCTCGCCATTGAAGAAATTATATGACTTCTTCCTATTTGTTTCTTGCCGTTACTTGCATTTACATGCATGCATACCACAGTTCATTTAACTACTTATTGTAATCAACTGGTTTTATTACTGTATTGTACTGAGTACAATACATGAAGATAACTGTTTCAGTTAATACGTTTTACTATCACATTTGTTTTTCAGATCTACAAGCATGTAACACAGATGCTGTCAGCTCTCCAAGGCAAATACCCAAAGCTTGTTTTTGCACAGTCATTTTTATACCAAAAGGTCTGATATTTTTTCACAGAGTCTGATGTATAATAGTTCTTTCTTTGTCCTTTGTTTCCTTATCCTTGGTTCTTTGTAGTTTGATGATTCATGGAAACTCAGTCTTGCATTATCTGAAACATGGTGTTCCAGCACTATCTGAAACTTGATGTTACATCTCTTTACATCATTGATGTCCTTCCAGCTGCCATCTGCGCAGTTATTTTTACAGACTTTGTTTCTCAATAACATACTCCTTTACATGGATGCCAAAATCTAAGCTATGCCAGCACACTTATTACTTTTTATTTTTCAGCATTTTACATTATTTCTAAATTAACCTTTTATATTTCATATAATTCTTGCTTTTTTTTCAAGCTAATAATCATGCTAGTGAAAAGACAGTCAACTATTATTCTTTCAAAGAGAACATATAGTGATTAGAGTATCAAGTTCCAATTTTGGAAGTTTTAAATCCATAATATGTAGTATTGCTAACTCCCAGCATAGGGTTGATTCATGATATCCCATCTTGTCCAGTCATACTTTAAGAAAGCCCCTCAAGTTTTGTGAGTATCTGCAGAACCAAAGACCATGTAGAAGATCTGCCTGGGTGTAGGAACAACACATACATGGTGGCAAGGATTTAGAATCACATTTACTTATAATCATGGGAGTGTAATATGTGTTAATCATTAGGCTTGTGTAGATTAATTTTTTGAATGGAGAAAAATTTAGTGAGATTGACAGCTTTAAGTTTCTGTTCTTCTGAGAATGTGTTTCCCCAGCTGTCCCAATACTTGGAATATAATAATGAGTTTTCATATGAAATGGAACTAATAAGTTTAGATGTATTGGAGATTGCTTTTTTTTTTACTGGACAGGTTTTCCAGAATGTCTAATCATTCTCATTAACAGGTGCATCCTTAACTGTTGATAGAAGGGTCTCTCTAACCTGTCTTAAGATGATGCTGTACTTTTTATTAACCTTTAAGACTTCACGTAGTTATTGTAATGTTCTGTCTGTGTTTATGAATACCCCATATCGTACATTGCTTGATTAATGGATATTCTGATACATTTACCATTTTATTATTGATTCTGATGTTTGGATTTAAATGTATGGTCTGACGGAAAGGTAGGGCCTTAACCAGTTTTAAGGCTCATATACATTCCTCAAAGTTTTTGACATTATGCTTTAAAATACCATTTAATTTAAAGGAGTACAACAGGTTTCTCTAATGTATTCCTCAACTTCACGGCCCTTTTCCTCCCTATTTAGATTGTCCTCTGTAAAGCAACAACAATAAAGCATTTACAGTTTTTATAATTCCCCTTACTTCTGTAACAGAAGCCTACCTTCTCATACTGTGATGGTTTCACTTACAAAATGATTCTCTCACATTTGAATAAAGCTTGCTGGAGTCGCCCAATTACTGACATCATCGAGGCCAGGCAGGGCAGGTACTTTTTTTTTTTTTAATCAGTTCCCTCCCCCAAAGTGACATCACCACAGCCATAATCTGATTCTAACTAAAATAATAAGACCCGCCCATTCTGTGATGTCATGGCTCCCTTGTCCTTCTCCCAGCCTGAGTGCTCAAATACAAGTGCAGGAGGTAGGGTACTTCTTTTTAGCACTGTGTTTCCAGTACGCTGCATTTCCCTATTGGAACCTTGTGTGACTCTTTTTCTGCATCAGCTTCCCTTGTGGATTTATACTGGTGAGTATGACATTTTTTGTAGAAATACATTGTTTGACAGCAAAGTATCAGTATCTTTTTAATGTGGCATCTTCATTTCTCCTGGCTTTTCTGTCGCTGTGCTGCATGCATAAGTTCACACGTGCATCCAAAAATGCTTAAACATTGCCTGTTTGGGTCCTGCTGACCAAACAACTGTTGTGGATACATGTATGCACTTGGTATTGAACTGTGGCGCTTTAGTACTGTACTTTTTTATATTTATTTGCCTTTGCTGCAGCATTCCAGTTGTTCCGCGTGGTGCTGGTTGCCAGTGGTAATTACTACTATAAAGTTGTCTTCTTTCCGAAGTTATTTTCTCTAACTTTCCTAAAGAGCAGTACCACTGACTACCTTAAAGATTTCCTGTTCAATATGGGTAGTGGTTGTGTCGTCTTGTAATCTGTTCAGTGAGAAGGTGTAATGAAAAAACTTACTGTCCATTGTCTGATGCATTAGTCCCACTTCAATCTGCAAATTGACACTGTTTTACTCCTTTAATGCCCTGTACTTTTTTTTATGTAATTTCCTTTCCTGTGGCATTCCTTTGCCAGCTGTTCCATGTGGTCTTGGTTGCCAATAGCAACCGTTTTTCTTTATGGCCCTGTGATGTCTGAAGTTTTGTCTGTGCATGACTGTGCGATTACGAACTTCCAAGCCATTATTTTACATTCGCTTAGCTGTTTACTTTTTTTTCCTATTTTATACTCACTAAACAGCTTAGCGAGTGTAAAGTAATGGCTTGTTAGATCGTAATTGCACACTCACACTGGCAAACACTCTATTATGTTGCTGTGCTTCTCCCATCGGTTATTTGCCACCTACAAATTTTTTTTATCTAAAATATGTCTCTCTGCAGACATAAGGGCAGTGGGTTTGATTCTTGTGTTGTTTGGGCAGTGATTGCAAGTGCGTGGGGAGAGAATGAAGTGTGTGTGTATGAATGTAGGAGTGCCTGCATGTGTGTATGACAGATAGAACAGTAAGGGAATGCATGGAGAGTGTGTGTATGAATGTAAAAGTGCCTGCGTGTGTGTGTGTGAGCGAACAGTAAAGCAATGCATGGAGAGTGTGTGTATGAATGTAGAAGTGCCTGCGTGTGTGTTTATGAGACCGATCAGTAAAAGAATGCATGGAGAGTCTGTGTTTGACTTTTGAACTGCCTGCGTGTGTGTATAAGAGAGCGATCAGTAAAGTAAGAAACTTCTGTTCATAAAAAATAAAACGCACCATATTAACACTTTTTATTTACATGTTGTTATTTGTCTTTCGGCTTTTTCTGGTAAGGGGTCACCACAGTGGAACTCCGGTCCGCTAATGATTGGCATTAGATTTTTAAGAAATGACGAGGTGCCAGCTCGACACCCAACCTTCAATGAAGGCATGCCCAGCACGCATGTCTTTCGAACGCTACCCAACCGTGGGGGGGGGACATGCAGACTCTACACAGAAGGCACTCCCTAGCCAAGCCGAGAATCGAACGGGAGAAGCTCTTGCTGTGAGGTAACAACGCTACTGCTGTACCACCGCAGCATACTAACACTTTTTAAATTACTAATCTTAAAACCCTTAGAAAGCAGTTATCATTTAAAGAGCTACCCATACAAGGGATTGTAATTTACCATGCCTGGGAAACATCTTACTACTTTTGCGTTTCAGTATGGTGACATGTTGTATATTGCCTTAACTTTATTTAGATTTGGTGACCCTTCCTTCCTTGAACATATATTACCATAAAACTCGAGAAATTATGTATTAAATTTGCATTTCAGTTTAATGTCAAAATTATTTGCATATTTGTAAAACATGGCTTATAGAATCATTGTTTCTGTGTTTTACCACAGGCTGCATCATCAAAGAAAATGTTAACATTCAGAATGCCTGGGATAAAATATATTATACATCTGAAAATTTCTGCAACCGATCTTACAACCCAAATTAAACTCCTGTATCTTCTAAGACCTTTGTGATTAAAAATATATTTGTTATTCTGTTCTTAGGATTCACCTCCATTTGGTAGTAACCTGCCTTCACATCCATTTTGCTAAAAACAGTAGCACCATTCAACATAATGATAATGTCATCCAAAGTGCTTTCCCTCAGGATTGCTTTATTTACCATACATATATCAATGCTACAGTCATAGTGCAGGTGTGTTTTGGCATAGGCATGGTATGCAATGGCTAGCCATTCACTCCAACATCAAGAACTGACTAGCCATTGTCACAGTAGCACAGGCATCTGGTATCCCACAGTTCTATTAATTTAGTTTTGAATGATTCTAGATCGCTTTGCTCCCTAGCTACTCCTGGGAGATTATACCAGCCTGCTGAATCCAGCTTTGAGAATGCATATTTTCCTGTGGTTGCCTTGAAACATGGTCTGACAAGTATTAAGCCATCTTCCTGACTGTCTCTCAGATAAGAGTTTGGTTAATATGTAGTTTGGATTTTAGAGGTAAACAAAGTTCCATTTTAGTAATTTCTATATCTCTGAATTAAGTAGAGAGGTTGTTCTTTCATTGATGGGTATCTACTTGAAGCATTGGAGGAAATAGCAAAGGTGCATATTTGGTTCTGCAAGTAATTCAAATCTACAGATCTTTGTAAAAGTAACAGTGCAAGTGTTATTTGTATTTGTAGTAGAGTGAAGAGCTATTAAAGGGAGCCCATGCTCAGTTTTTGGGATAAGTATGTTTATAGCTTTGGTTGTGCACATGCTGGAGGTGAGAAGGTATGAGAGCTTGTAGCATAAATTTAGTTATTTAAGGTTCCGCTAATATTATTTGTATGGTTTGTTAATAAGAGAGTAGGGTCCAATGTCATCCTGGATAATTTTTGCTCTGTCACTACAGGCAGCATATTGCCTGATGTGTCAGTTATTGTCAGGTGCAGAGCTTTAGCAAGCTATTATGGGGTACCAAAGAACATTACATTTGATTTTCTCTGACTAATAATCAGCATATTATCATGCGTGCATTGGCAGATCCTTGCAAAACTTATTCTGAGTTTTTGCATAGGGTGTTGGTGTTTTTACATGATTATAACAGCAGATGATAATCAGCATTCATTCCTATATTGAGCTGTGATTTCATGTGCCACAGATGATGACCTGTAGCTTGCTCAGATATACTAAGGGACACTCTTCAGTTATTTGCATGTGGGTAAATGCCTGGGTGTCATCCGGTTTGAAAAATATTGAAGAATACTTGCTGCTAATCAAGACTGAGACACATTTCCACCTTGTGTCCCATTCTCTTGTGCCTCATGGTCTACATGTGTGCAGTGCAATTTAGCCTTGCACTGAGAGTACATTCTATGGCTTTAAACCCTGTCTGTGTAATGTCACAAATCCAATGCTTCTGTATTCTCTACAGAGCTTGTAGGTTGTGCAGTTTCTTCTGAATTCCTTATGATTATATTTGCATTGCTATTATTTTTGTCACTGTCTTGATGTGAAATCTGTTTTCAATGTGTAATTGTTTTGTTTAGCATATGGTCATCAGTGATTGTGCTACAGCACTTGAAAGCAGTGGTAGCAGCACATCGGTGAGTATATGTGCTTTTTATGCATATGGCTGTGGGTTCTACTACCGCAACCTGTAGATGGATAGGAAATCATAAGTTGTACTCTAATTTTGGGTGCTGTAGTCGTGACTGTCAGTTTCTTTGGTTTGCCATCCATTCCCTATTGCAATGTTATTTTTTTACTGTAACCTAGGCAATGTATTCATCAAAGGCAGTAGGCGGACAATCTGTAGATTAAACACTGAATTGGACATTGCAGTGGATAATTCAGATCTGCCTTATGCAAAATATGCAAGGCAGCAGTTAAGGGACGACAGTACAAGGTCAGACCATTGAGATGGCACCATTTTGAGCTTTTCCCCCAGGATGCTGCTGGAAACGTTCATAGTGTGCCCAGTCAAACTAACCAGGTCAACAACCGGATAACAAAATATTTACTGCAACTTGCTAAGAAAGATCAAACCTCTACAGTTAGCCAGTAAAGTGAATCAAACCAAACAGCTAGAGAATCATGGAAATTTGTTTATACAGGAAAAAAAATCTTAACTACATCTGGTAACAGGTCACGTTACATTTCAATATGTTCATTTTATTCAGTAGTAGTGTAGTAACACCGATGTTTGACTGCTTTGAAATTCCTTTGTTAAGTGTTAATTAGCTTGGGGGTTTCTGCTAACATTAAAATCTGTGTTGGTTACATTTCTAGTAATCATTTTAAATAGAGTTGCTGGCTACTGAGACTTGTCTGCATACATCAACTGGACATAAGCAGATTTAAGTATATTTTCTGCACTTATTTAAGATTTGAGTGAGTAAATATTGTGCGTCTTGGATTCAGTAAATATTGTGTGCGTCTCTGAATCTCCCCACTCCCCCTCCCTGTTTCTTGTTAATCTTGGGTGGCTTTGGAATTGCCCGCCCCTGCTGTAAATCTCTTTTTGCACACTCCTGGACCCATCTCATTCGCTCACCCAACTGAGTACAGTGAGATCATATTTTGATTTTGGATACTCTTACCAGTCCCATCTCCTCTGCAGTGTACAGAGAGTGCACTTGGGAAGGGCATTCCCCTATAGTATTTTAATCTGCTCTGTTTCCTCCATCTCAAAAAAAAATTTTTGCACTTCATCTGCCTTACTGTATTTGTGTTTCCTCCTACTTTATTACCTTATTTTGCTTTTGCTCTTTTAACATTTTAAAGTGGAACCTGTGTGTTGAGAGACAGCCTTATAAAACTACCTGCAAATATATAGACCTGAGTATATTTTTCTGTATTATTTTTTATTATAGAGCTAAATTGTTGCTTAGATATCTGTTGTCTTACTGTTCTGCAAATATACAGAGATCAGTATATATTTTTTTGGTTTTATAATTTGCACTCTGATTCCTCACATCTCTGTTGAAACTGGTTTCCCCACCCCCTCTGTTCTTGGTTGTAGTTTAAATTTGGTGGCTTTTGCAGTGCCCACCCCACTGTAGATTTGATCTAAGACACTCCCCCAGTCCCATCTCTTTACCGCATTCTACTTAGAGCCAAGGGAAACATGCTGGATAATTAATTTAAAAGCAAACAGATCACCAGGCTTGAATACTATTGTGCCATTAAAACCTGCACTTAAGAATAGAAGGAATATGATTAGCAAGTTTACTTGAATGTTGCTTAATTCATATAATGTCTTCACATCCATAGCTATTAGTTTTCTCATATACAATCCTATAGTAAAGAGGAGCACTGCCCCTTTACATAACAATGAAAGAAATTATACCTCTCTGCTAGCTGGCCTCCTTTTGGTTTGCAACAAGGGCGTGTCAGAGAACTAAATGAGGAATGGCTGTGATGCCTTATAAATACAAAAGCTGAACAGTCCTTTTTATACGATCTGAGGAAGGCTTATTTGCCGAAAGCACTCATCGGAAGACAGAGGACTGCTTATTTTATGTTATACTCTTTTTATTAAAGTTTTGATTTTAAGTTTTACTGCCGTGGTGGACATCAGGAGTTTTTAGTAGTGTAAGACTAGGAGTTACGGCATTTAGAACAGCAATTACAATAACTATTTTTCTCTGAATCTTCTCCATGAGACAGGGTAAAGGATGAAGAAATGTGAGATGAGCTCAGTTAAGACAAGTGATGCTTGGAGGTTTTGTGTGTTTGTTTTACCTGACCGATCAAACACTGTCTATTAAGGAGTTCAAGTCTCCCCCTATTATCAAGTAGTGATCTGGAAATTTTTAGAGAAGATTATGAATTTCAGAGATGAAGTCTTGCTGTTTTGAGCATGGGCCATACACATTCAGAAATAGACTTGGCTTTGACATATTAGGATTAGCTGTTGTGAAATAACACCACCTACCATTGATGTCAGACTCAAGTATAGGGTTCCTGGAACAATTTTAACTATAATTGCTACCCCCTTGGAGTTAAAACTGTCCCCAGATGCAATGATGGTTTTTATCCACCTCCTATTTGCGTCTCCCCTCCATTCATCTTCTAACACATGGATTTCTTGAATGAAAAAGACATTAACATCAGTTTTGAATATTAAATGCATCAACAGCTTCTTCTTTTTCTTCTCTCGTAATCCTCTCATGTTCCATGAATTTATTGTCCACATTTTACGTTTTTTTAATGTACTTTAATCATTGCCAGTTTTTTTTGGAAAATTTGCTGTATTCATGTGCCCAAATTATTCTTCCTCCAGTAACTTCATAGATATAGTTTAAGTTAGTAGCACTTGGCTCTCCCAGAACTAGACCTGTGCCTATCCACTTAAACACCCTAACTGGGAGAGTTTGGAAATGAAAGGTTACACGATAGTCCAAAAGTGAAGCACGATTTGACATTATGGGAGTGTAATCTTTGAATTTTAGTAGTATTAGATGTTTAATTTCTTGAACAAATCTTGAACTAATATACATTACTAACTCTATCCAAGATAGGTTGTCCCTTAATCAACACCACATTACCACTCAACTCCTCAAGACATGCCAGAGATATTTCATTATTATTATTAGTATACGTGTTTTAAAATATACAGCTCTTGCTTTTTGACTGTATGTTAACTAAATTTTGCATTTAAGGTGTGTATATAAGCGAGGGTTAATTACCGGTTTGATATTTAGCTTAATTTCCATTATCTTCCATTGTTTCAAACTTTCCAGTTCTATGTTGCTAATGCAGATTACAAGTAATATTATGAAATTAGAGTGTGATTCTAATGATGTATTCCAGAGTAATCAAGTCCAATGTCTGACTAACCACACATAAAACAAATGGTATAAAACAGTATAAAGATATAGAACTGAATAGCTATATAGCCATTTCTGGCAGTTGGGATATGATAGTATCTTTCCATCCATTATTGTCTTTGTAAGCTTCCCCAAACGCCCATCAACAGTAACATATTTTAAAACAAAACAATCCAACAATATTCAACATCATTCAACAATAGGTCTAACAATTCTAAATTATTCCCACTCAAGAATGAAAGACATACGACACACTAAACATTGGCTACAAGAGAATGTTCGTAAGATGATTTTCGATTCTGTTCCACTATCTCCCTTTGTAGGCTGAGTCAATGTCTGTACATTGTCAAGTAAAAAGTATAACGCCATATAACCAAGATGTTATAAGAAGCCTAATGAATGTAGAATAAAAGATAAATGTATTTTTCTAGGATGCTGTCAGATCCCAAATTCTAGATCAGATATAGCACCAAATAGTCTTTCATCTCAGTGTTGCTATTTGCATTACAATTAGTACTGCAGATTTACAGCATATTTCTAGGTTCCTAACTAGGCATATTACAACAGCGACTTAATGAAATTATATATCTAAGTAAACCACAGTCAACATTGACATGAGGCTCGCATTTAAACCAGGTCCCACAGTCTAGATTATCCGAACAAGTGACTTTTCTATATAGTAAAACACCAGATCGCGAAGCAGTTGTTAAATAGTATTTAAATATAAATGACCAGATCTACTGAGCAGACGTCACTGATGTAAGTCATTAAATAGCGCTAGTCACTTAGCGATATAACATACTGGGTTTAATAAGATTAGCAATGTCTTTCTCCATGTGGGGTTTTACTGAAAAGCCTATCGTATGTTTAAGGCCATCTTGATTGCTGTTTGGCCATGTCGCTTTGACAGAAGACAACTGACTTTGTAACGTGAGGGTGCTTTAAGAATTAACTCCCTCCAACAAACAGCTGCTGCAATTAACGTTCCTCTAAGGACTAGTCTAACATAAGCATAGACTTCAGTCTAATTAAACCGGGATAACAGTTTTAAAGAACAATTAAGAAGGTAGTGAAAGCAAACCTTGGAAATTGTGAATTAAATCAAGCCTGCGTGCTTTCAAGGTTCTGGAACTTTGCCAAAGCTTTTTAAAAAAGCAACTTTCGCTTCTTCAGGTGAGTATACTGTATATTTAACATCGTTATGATGGAAAATAAGGGTGTTATGGTATCTCCAGAAGCACCATAAAATTCAAAGGAAGACACAGAAGTAGCTTAATCCATCTTTATTCTTTCCATCCTGGTACCTCAGCTGTTCGCCTTCAATGGGTGGAAAGAATAAAGATGGAAAGAATAAAGATGGATTAAGCTACTTCTGTGTCTTCCTTTGAATTTTGTGGTGTTTCTGAAGAATTTTGAGGTTTGGTTTCCAGTGGTTCATTGTTATGGTATCTCATCTGGAATTTTATTTTGTGCTTGATTAAATCAGCACAGTAAGGTGCTAGACTCTGACGTTTTTTCTTGATATCCCAAGGAAGGTCCTGTGTTAATGTTACTTTGATACCATTCTAGATCACTATCTTTTGCCTTTTGGCTGTCAGCAAAATTTTGTGCGTCTCTTGATAATTTAGTAGCTTGGCATATTTTTATCTCAGTGCGTCTGTGGTCTGATTTTTACGTAATGAGAGGCAGACTCTCGACTATTATCTCGTTTTTTTCTTCTTCTTGGGGGAAGTACACTGTCAAAGATCTGCTTAGTTATTGATGAAAGTTGACTGTGTTCATATTTCTCGAGTAACCTTCCGATTAGGATATTGTTTCGTCAACTTCTGGATTTTAAGTCCACCAGTTTCTGTTGTATTTCTAATATAGCGTTTTTGGCACCAATTTCCTCTCTTAATTTACTTATCTGGAATTCGTTGCCTTGCGTTTCGGATTCAATGTCTACACATTCAGCTATCCGATTCACTGTCCTGTCAAAGCTAGAGAGCTGAACAGAAAAATTTTGCATCGCTGACTGACGTGGTAGGAGAGCTTGTTTAAGATCCTTCATGTGGAAACCAGTTTCAGACTTCTGTTTCACCATTTTAGAGGCTTCTTGTTTTGTCATTTTCTGCCGCTTGGATATTATTTCTTTTTCAGGAGATGCAATGGCCGAGAGTTTTATTTTTATGGTTTGAGTCTCCATTATTTCTGTTTCTTTCTCTTTAGACATCTTGATGTTTTAGTTTTCTGAGAAACACACTGTAGATGAAATGACGTCCTCAGGCCTGGATTTACACATGGAAAAATCCCTGGAGATATTTATAGTCTGCAGATTGGTGTCTTCTAAGCCAAGATATTAATACCTGGAAGCCAGTGCATTAGCAATAGGGATGTAGAGTGTCTTTGTTTACCCGATTTTCCCCTCTTATTGCTGGATTGTTGGCTTTAATCAGGATAACTTAGTTTTTGTTAGGAGCTTAGTGGAGAGGGTATATACTGAGCATCCACCATCTTGAAATCCCCTTATATAAATGTAAATTTGCCTGTGTCACAGGTGATAATTCAATAAAGGTGTTAAAAAAAAACACTTATCAGACAAGACATCCCCCACTTTAGTTTTCAGCTCTGATCCCACATATGTCTTTCTAATCAACCTTAAAATTTTAAATGGAATGCAAATGCTTCTATTGCCCTACTCAAAATCCCAAGTTACTCTATGATATGCTTTTTCTGCATCAAGACCCACCACCTACAGTGATATTTTCTTGCATTCTGCTTCCCTCTGGATCATTCTTCTATTAATGTTGTTAAATGTTTGCCTCCCCTCCACAAAACCAGAATGATCCATATCTATCGATTTTGGCACCACCTTTGCCATTCTTTTAGCTATTATAGACAAATACGTTAAAAATCATGATTTAGAAATGAAATGCACCTATATGAAAGCTGGATAAGATAGGTTTTTACCATCTTTAGGTATTACAACCACCACTGCTTTCTTCCAGGATGATGGTACTTATTTTCAAATAATGTTAAACACAACCTTCCAGATCTTAATCAGTTTCTTCTATCCTAGCTTCCAAACATCTACAGGAATACCACCTATTTACGGGGACTTTCCTGTAGATCCGTTACACATCTTTATTTTTATCTCATCTCCTCCCATACTGTTACTACCTGAGCCTCACGTTCCTCCAACCTTGGCATATTTCATTCTTACATAAACATTTCCATTTGTTGTACTTGATGTCTATATTTCTCTGCTTTATACTGATTTTCATAAAATGTCCAAAATACATCTAGTACCTCTAAAGGATCTCTGGTTATTTTCCTTGTTATAAGCTCTCTAAGCCTGGCAACAACCCTTTCTACTTTCTGTTGACTGAGTCATTGTGCTAAAAGTTTTTGTGCTCTGGAGTTATCAAAAAACAGTTGCTTAACAGTACTCATTACTGTGGCCATTTTTAATAATTTTACATATATGACATATGCACAATGTGGCTGTAACTGCTGGGTAAGAGAATGTCTGTGGATGAAAATAAAAACAGTTATCAATCTGTTTTTGCAAGACTTTGTGACCACAGTTTTAAATCACAATCAGGAATCTAAGTTTATACAGTCAAAGTTGCTTTAAGTGATGGATAAAGAGGATGTCTGTGGATACAAGTGACTTACCCAGCTGTTGCCTGGTCAAAGCTAAATCATTGATTTAGCTGGGCAGGGAACAGTGTTACATAACAGACTATATTTGCTGAAATCAGTGTAAAACAACCACTGCTATGGCTCATACGTGTGTGTGTGTGTGTGTGTGTGTGTGTGTGTTTATATATGTCTAAGTGTAACAAAGTCTAATAGCAACAAGGTTGTCGCAATTTTATTCACCTTCTATCATAATCAAATATTAGCACCGCACACAATAAGCATCAAGTCTGGACAGGTACATGCGGAACCCACATCTGCAAAAACATTCACGGTGCCTACTTGTCTGGTTGAGTTCATGGCTGTGGCTCCTTCTGAATGGAGTCTACAAGTCTTCTCTGTGTGTGGTGGTCTCAAACACCATAAAGATATATCATAGGTGCACTGACATTTCTCCAATTTCTCTGTAGCCAAATGTGCACAGAACGTGTGTGGGTGTGAGAGAGACTGACAGAGAAAGACAGACAGAGTGTGTGCATGTTAGCAAGTTTATCTTGTGATGTATCTGGTTTGTTAGGGAAAGTCTCAACAAGGGTTCTCATGTGTGAAAAAAGTCACTGATTTATTATTCAATGAAATTTAACCAGAATAGAAAAGTGATTCATGAGGACGTATTTCAGATTCAGACCAGGAAAAAAAGCAGCTGATACACTTACAAGCATTAAGATATGATTAAAAGAGTGCCATTTTTTGGTTATACAATATATTTAAGAAAACTGAAAACAGAACCCTATTGTCTGTTTATTATATAGTAAAACACCTTGCGAGAAAGAAAAAAATAGTGAAAATTATTTACATGTTTATGTACAGTTTGGATATCTAGACTCACTTGACTGAAAGAGGGACATAGAAAGTTACGCAAAGCATCTCCATGGCAATACCCAGATTTGCTCTGAGCTACTGCACAATGGTACTTCCTATACTGAGCCAAAAGATATTGTCAATACACAGGCTGACAGATTCAGTGCCAACTTTAACCCCCCCCCCCCAAGAGACCAGTCACAATACCAGTAGATTGCCAGACACCCAGTATTAGTGATGCACAGGTTAAAAAAGCACTGTCCAAGGCCAGGAATACAGCTTCTATGAGACCTGACAATATCCCTGGCTGTGTTCTACATGAAATACATTGTGACCTGGCACCTCACCTGTGTGCCCTGTTCAATCACAGCCTCACCTCAGGCTTTGTCCCTACCGAATGGCGCACTGCTACAGTCATCCCTCTCCACAAAGGAGGAGCAACTACAGACCCTGGGAACAATCGCCATATTAGCCTGATGAGTCTGATATGCAAAGTTACGGAACGTATCATCATAAACAAGGATACAGGGAATCTCCAAACTCTGGATCCCACACAGTTTGGTTTTGTGAAGGGTAGATCATGCCTGCTCAACTTGGTCAACTTTTTTCAGTCACCAAAGGTGTGGATGAAGGCAAGGTGGTTTATACAGCCTAACTTGATCTGGCCAAGGCCTTTGATACCATTCCCCACTCAGGAAAAACACACTAAGCCAGGCATCAACCCCTATATCACTAGGTGGGTTGCAAACTGGTTCAGAGGAAGAACCCACAGTGTGAAAGTAGCTGACTCCAAGTCAGACTCTGACCAGTCACAAGTGGAGGCCCACAGGGTTCATTCCTGGGTCCTCTCCTGTTTGGTAGCTACTTCTCTGAAGTTCAGGTCAACACGAAGGGACCCTGGCTGACAAGGTTCACAAATGATTGCAAGTTGGGAGCTATTATTGACTCCCCGAGTGAGGCTGACATCCTACAGAGAGGCCTCACTGATACCAACGACTGGTGTCAGAACCATGGCCTTAAGCTCAATGCCAAAAAATGTGTCATCATCCCCTTTGGGAAAAACCCAGTTCCCATGAATTTCCACATTGATAGTAGTCCACTGAACACAAAAGGCATTATAAGAGATCTGGGAACACAGGTTGACAGCAACCTCTCTTTTGACCACCACACTGCCAATGTGGTCAAAGTCCTTCTATGTGGCCCATCTCATTACTAAGGATTTTGCATCCAGGAAGAAAGAGGTCATTGTCTCCCTCTACTCTTCCCTCATTAGGCCAATCATTGAGTACAATGCCCCATTTGATTAAATTAAACAGTTATTAATCTGCAATTGGAAAGGCCACAAAAGTACCTCACAGACTAAATTCCAACTATTCTCGGTCTCATATCGCCTACTTAGAGGTGATCTCTGCTTGACTTACAAAGCCATGTCTGACACAGCTCTGTTAGAAACGCTACATCTAACGAAATCCCAATCCCTTCGCACCAAATGCTCCAGAGACCTCAATCTCATTACCACAATCAAAAGAACATGCTGGAGGGACAGGTTCATAACACAGAAACTGCCCATGCTATGGAATAGATTTGCCATACATGTCAAGCAGAGCACCTCACTGGCCCTCTTCAACAGATCTCTTGATGAGTGGATGGGAAATAGAAAATTCACCCCGGGAATCACTCCACTGGCTTCACTTGACACAGGCACTGGGAACTAAGGTCAGGTGGCACGATGCCAGGGTAATCCTATTGGCTGGGCTTGTAAAGGCTCCAGGGCCATTAGCCTAGTACACACCGATGAAAATGTGAATGAAGTAAAGAAACACAACACATCTGTGAAAAGACATCGGAACACATCCATAACTGTCTGGCTGGTAGTAAAAAAAACCCAAAAAGCAGTTAAGTAATCATCCTCTTAAAAACGTAAGGCATAAAATGCACCACATAACATTTGGACTCTGAAGGGTTGATGTCATAATTTTGAACTAAGCTTTTTATAGGCCCTATCCTCAATCTCTGTTCTGGACTTCACTTGATCTAAATATGAACAAAATTGTCTTTGTAAGTTTTTACCCATTTTGTCATAAAAGAAAAAGGTACAGCCGGTCAAACATTTAAAGAGGGGTTTCAAGTCCATCAAGTGCTACAATTTCTATCCCTTTTCTGATGGCTATGACAGAAGACTGAGTTTAAGATTTTAGATCAGCTCTAACAATGAAAATGAGTGTAAGGTTCTCTATGCATTCAAGTCTATATAATTCTGAAATTTCTTTGGCTAAAGTAATACATTCCAGGAAAAGAGTATTCCATGGTTAATACTCTGACTGGTGCTGAGCAGCCTAGATCAAATGAGGAGAGAGAGAATTAATTGCTATTACACAAAGCTAATGTCCTGGGTTGAGTAATGGATTATTGGAGGTCTCAGATGAAGTACGCTTTTAAAGTGTGCTTGACTGCAGGGTTCAATGACACATGAGATTTCAAGGGTAAGCAAGAACAGACTGTCAAAAGATGCACGCTGACAAATTTGTAAAAAGCCCTTATTCAACAGGCTTGTTATATAAGAAGCCTTGACCACAGACCTTATTTATTTTTATTTATTTATTGACATTTGTTAACCAGGTTTGTCCAGCTGGGCTAGAAGCCCATTTTCAGTGGAGAGTCGAGGAGAAAAAGTACAGTTGTGTACCTACCATAAATGTAGATGTTCAAGTGCATTCACTGTTGCAGTCATTACACTTGGGTTATCCTGCTGGCAGGCTACCCGCAGTCGGCCTGAATTCCAAAGTCTAGGTCAGGCATCGGTTGTTGTCGCCTCTTCCCTGATGTCAGTGCGCCATGGGTATAAAAGATGCAGCCGACGCCATTTTCTTCAGTTGTTCTTGTCCCAGATGTCAGGTGCCCCCAAATTAGTAGGCTGAAAATTATGCCAATAAGTATGCACGCACAAAAAATAGAAGTTATGTTCTTACCATAACGTTCCATGTTAGTTGTCTTCTTCTCGCCGCCTTCTTGCTGGATGGGTTCGGAGCCGACCTCGGCTCCGACTCGGCCACTCTAAAAGCTCGAGAGTTGGTTCCACTGGCTCGAGGCTCCCCTTATATCCCACAATGCTAGGCGAGAGTTACCTCAGATCTCGTTTGTAAGCTAACCCCAGCTTATAATAGTAACAGAACAACTCTAAACAGAGTCCACCTCTAACAACAGGGAGAAAGAAGGGTGACTTACATCCTGATCCAGGAAATATGCACAACAGCATATGCCTAAGAAAAGAGGTGGTAGAAAGAGAGGTCACAATCACAACTCCTCTAGGTCTGTCCAGGCCAGGGGGAAAGAGGGTGGGGCTTAAGAAGAAGGCGAGAAGACAACTAACATGGAACGTTATGGTAAGAACATAACTTCTATATGTTAAGTTGTCTATCTCGCCTTCATTCTTGCTGGATGGGACCGCGTCCCTAGCACCTTGTCCCGGGTGGCCTAACGGAACAGACTCCTGAGAACAGTGGAACCAAAGTTAGCTCTATGCCTAGAAGCTAAATCCAACTTATAATGAGAAATGAAAGTGTGAGGAGTAGCTCAAGTAGCCGCTGCACAAATGGTGTCAATAGGCAGTCTGTCTTGGAAGGCTATGGAAGTAGCCAAAGCTCTGGTGGAATGGGCCTTAGGTTTGTTAGGCAGCCTTTGGTGTCTAATTTCATAAACAAGGGAAATCAGAGATGTTAGCCATCTAGATAATGATACCTTTGAAACTGAAAGTCCCTTTCTGCCTTCTGCATAGCAGACAAACAGCTGGTCAGATTTTCTGAATTGTTTTGTTCTATCCAAATAGTACCTTAACTGACTATGAACATCTAGCCAGTGTAATTTTTGTTCAGACCTATTGGAATATTCTGGAAGAAACACAGGGAGGTCAATGCTTTGATTTAGATTAGACGTCGAGGCTACCTTAGGCAAAAAGGACGGATTGGTTCGTAAGGATACCCTGTCCTTATGGAACAACAGATAAGGAGGTCGACAGCTGAGTGCATGAAGTTCCAAAACTCTTCTAGCTGAAGTAACAGCTACCAGAAAGAGCGTTTTCCATGATAGCAATTTTAAAGAACAGGAGGCTGCAGGTTCGAAAGGGGGAAGAATCAAATAAGTAAGAACTAAATTTAGGTCCCAAGGAGAAGGAGGATTTCTTATAGGAGGTCTGAGAAGAAAAACTCCTTTCAAAAAGGCTTTGCAAAGCTTGTGGGACATTAAGGCAGACTCAGAAATACCCACATGAAAGTTAGAAATAGCTGCCAATTGAACTTTAAGAGTAGAAGGAGATGAACCTGCATGGAAGAGTTCAGCTAGAAAATCAAGGACTATTTGGATGGAAGCAGTGAAAGGATCTATGTCCCTTCCTTGAGCCCAATATGTGAAGCGTTTCCACTTACTCAAATAAATCTTCCGAGTGGAAGATTTATGGGAAGCTATCAAAATATCTCGAACAGAGTGAGATAATTGAGGAAGCCTGGCTAAGGTTGGAACTGGAGGAACCAAGCAGTGAGGTTCAGAGAGGGGAGGGAGCGATGAAACTGACCCGACTGATGGATCAAAAGATCTGGAACTAGGTCCAGATGCCAAGGTCGCGTCAATAGAAATTGATGTAGAAAGGGGAACCACACCTGTCGAGGCCAGTAAGGAGCAATGAGGATCAACGAGGCCTTCTGAGCGATAGCTTTCTGTATCACTTGAGATATTAGTGGGAAGGGAGGAAATGCATACAGAAGTCCCGGGGCCAAACTTGGACTAGGCGTCTCTGCTGGGCTGGCCTGGTAAAGGGAATAGAGTGAAATAATCTCTGCACTTGCTGTTTTGGGGAGTAGCAAAAAGATCGCAGCAAGGCTGACCCCACTTGAGAAAAATTTCTCTCACAACAGAGTCTTTCAGAGACCACTCGTGAGGCATGAGGATAGCTCTGCTCAACTTGTCCGCGATTTGATTGGACTTCCGGGATGTGCGTTGCTATCAGAAACCGCTGAGAAGAAATCGCCCATTGCCACAATCTGAGTGCTTCTCGACACAGGGGGTAGGACCTGGTTCCGCCTTGTTTGTTGATATACCACACTACAGACATGTTGTCTGTCTGGATTGCAATCGTTCCCAAGGGAAGAGAGTCTTGAAGGGCTTGCAACGCTAAAAGCACTGCTCTCATCTCCAGAACATTTATGTGCAAGTGGCATTCGTCTGGTTGCCATGTGCCCTGGACCGTCCTGCCCTGATAATGCCCCCCCCACCCGATCAGGGAGGCGTCCGTTGTCAGAGTAGCAACCGGAGGGGGAGGAACAAAGGGTCTTCCCAACAAGAGGTGAGGGGAAGACATCCACCACATGAGATGATTCCTGCACGCCTGCGTGATCATAATGGTGTGGGACATTGGAAGTTGCTGGTATGACCATTGTGTAAAGAGCATCCATTGAAGGATTCGCATGTGGAATCTGGCTAATGGAAGCAGAGGTATGGCCGCTGAAATAATTCCCAACACTTTCAGAACTAACCTGGCTTTGATTCTGTTGTTGTTGAAAAGGAGTGAGACCAGTTTGTGTATGTCTGTTATTCTCTGATCTGTTAGCCTCGCAGACATGTCTACTGTGTCTAGATTTGCGCCTATGAAGGTAATAGTACGACAAGGCGACAAAACAGACTTTTCGCAATTTATTGAAATGCCTAACTTTTGACAAATGCGAAAGGTGTAATCTCTGGCCATCAGAAGGAGATGCTTGGTGGGAGCTGTGAGGAGCCAGTCGTCCAAATATGGAAACACCTGGAATCCTTGTCGTCTCAGGTGAGAAGCTACCACTGCCATGCATTTGGTAAACACCCGGGGGGCAGTGGTGAGACCAAAGGGCAGGGCCCTGAATTGAAAATGACTGGTTCCCAGCCTGAAGCGGAGGAATCTTCTGGAGCGTCTGTTCATTTTTATGTGATAGTACGCATCCTGAAGGTCTATAGAGCACATCCAGTTTCCTTTTCCCAATAGGGGAAGGATGGACTGCAGCGTGACCATCCCAAATCTTGTTTTCTTGACTGATCTGTTCAAGATACTGAGATCCAAAATTGGTCTCCAGTCCCCTGTTTTCTTTGGAACTAAAAAGAACCTTGAGTAGATTCCGGATCCTTGCTGGTCTGCTGGAACTGGCTGAATTGCTCTTTTTGCAAGCAGCTTTGAAATTTCCAAAACCGCTAGATCCCTTTGAACGGGTGGAACATCTGGAAGGGATTTTTTTGATTGGTTTGGAATGCGTAGAAAGGGAATAGAATAGCCTTCGGAAATGACGGACTGTACCCATTTGTCTTGAGTCAGGGATAGCCAGGCTTCTGGGTACAGTGACAATCTTCCCCCGACTGCCTCCGAAGGTGGGCAGTCAGGCAACACCTCAGGGATGCTGAAAGGGCTTATCAGAGAAAGCTTCTCGATTGCCCTGGTTCTGCGGAGCCCCCCTGCCTCAAAGGCGACGTCTACCATTGTTATTCCCGCCTCTGCCTCTGGCGGGGAACCGACTCTGTGCGTCAGGCGAAGTCCCTTGAGATTGTTTACGGAACCACATTTTCCCACTTTTCTGGCCTTTGGGGTAAGGCCTAGAAGGAGTAGAAAAACGGACTCCGACGGCAGAAAGAGTTTTGCCATCAGTCTCGCACCTAGTCAAGGTTTCTTTCACTTGAGGACCAAAGAGATGATCCATCAAGCGGGGAATTAGTGAAAGACGTCTTGAAGGGTCCAAAATTGCATAGCCGCATCCAGGCATGCCTACGTAAGGCCACACCTGTCCCTGCGGCCCTGCTCGCTCCATCAGCCGCATAAGAAAGGAGGCGCATGGAGGAGTTGGCTATGGAGTTAAGGGTAGCCAGCTGAGTGTTCATCTTATCTTGAAAACCCGCAGCTGTAGGGTCCTTCAACATGTCACTCGCTTCTTTAATCAAGTCCCTTTGAAGGCAGTAAAATGGCACAGGTAGTTCAGCGAACGCATAGCAAATGTCGCTGGCGAGAACATCCGCTTCCGTACCTGTCCATGGACCTAGATTCCTTGTTAGGTGGATGGACAGGTACTGAAGGATCAGCTAGTTCCTTCTTAGTAGCAGCAGCCACCACCATAGCATCCACAGAAACTCATTTTGTCAAGAACTGTTTGTCTGCTGGTGCCGTTATGAATTTTGAGGGTCTCCTGGGAGTGGGGTCCACTGAATCAGGAGCCGTTCATGCCTTAGCCACCACCTGCATGAGGGGTCAAGGGGAGACACCCAGGAGGTGGAAGGACGAGAGCCAAACGCCTCAAGGTACACAGATTCATCCTCCGAAGGGTTGAGGGCTGGCCAATTTCCCTCTGCTTGAGGATTTCTAGAATGTCTGCAAAGAGACATCTTCAGAAGGGGAACGGGGAACCCTCGGAATCCTCTAAATCTGTGTCAGATGTGATGGACTCAGGTGAGTCAATGTGTTTCCTCTTACACTTCCTCTTCCGAGGGGCTCTTCTGCCAAATCAGGAGAGGCCTCGGAAGAGGATGAGATCCCACAGGGGTTCCTGAGGAGCTGGCTCTCTGCGGTCCGGGATGAGGGAGTGAGTCGACTTGACCTGAGGCACCGTGAGGGAGGCGGACGGAGCCGACTGTGGAGTAGAGCCAGGCTCTAACACACTCCGCATGACCTCGAACGCACCCCTGTCAGGCAGAGCCAGAGGTCCCGCTCCGAAGCTGAGAACCTCCCTCGGCACCGACAGTGATGGCTCGAGGCCGATGTCGGAGCCGAACTCACCAGCGCCGAAGCTCCGAGAGGAAGAGCGGGTCGGACAAGGGTCCGATGCCACTCACCCCTCTGAGCCGACAGGGAAGTCCGGCGCCGAGATTCTTCGAAGAAGAAATCGGAGCCGGCACGGAGCCAAAGACATCTGTATCGGCTCCGACGCTACCACAGTCTCGGTTCAGCGCCCGGCTCCGAGCTCAACGGAGTCGGAGGAGGAACATATTGATGGACAGGGGCAGGCATCGACTGATGAGTCGGGCTCTGAAGCATTTGGGCCAGTGCCTCGGACTTAAGAAGTCGACTCACTAACCTCTGAAGGTCATGATCCGACAGCCTCGATGACCTAGAGGAGTGAGATTTATGGCTCCGTTCAGACAGCAGAGGAGATGCTGGAGCCGAATGAACGGAGCCAAGGGATGGTGACCTAGATCTCTTCCTAGATGTCGGCTCCGAAGGTCTGGTCGGAGCCGACAGATTCTAATACCTCGGCTCCAGCCGGGCCGAGGAACCACAGAAGCTGTAGACTCATCGGCTCCAGCCGGAGCCGATGCAGACGTAGGTTTAGAAGCCTTAGGTCTCGGCTCAGTAGCTGGAGCCGAGGAGCTAGAAGCCTTGGAGGGCTTCCCAGAGACAGAACGGGAATCCTCAGGCTTAAGTAGACCCCTTAGGATCAACTTGTTCTTTCTTTCCTGCAGGACCCTGGGACTGAAGCCGTGGCATACAGCACAGGAGTCCTGCAGGTGCAAAGGCCCCAGGCAGTAGACACAAGAAGTGTGACCGTCTGTCAGAGACATTTTCTGACAGCACGCATCACACTTCTTGAAGCCTGAGACCTTTGTGTCTTTAGACATCCTAACAAGAAAGTGTAACCACACACACTCAGACAGACACACTGATTACACTTATCTTATTTTAAAACTCAAAAATAAAACAATTAACTAAAAGTTTTAATTAAGAGCAACACACACACACCACTAGGGAATGGGGGAAGGCCAGAAGGCCCGAGGGAGAACTTTTAAGTTCTTGTGGGAAGAAAACGGGATTTTATGAAAAACAGGGGTAGAATTCCACTAAACTAAGGGAAAAGTAGTTAAACTTAAAAATATAGGGGTTTAAGTATTCTAACTTTACTGAAAATACACTTACCAACAAGCCGGTAGAAAATCAACACCTCGATCGCTGTAGCGGCAAACGAGATCTGAGGTAACTCTCGCCTAGCATTGTGGGATATAAGGGGAGCCTCGAGCCGGTGGAACCAACTCTCGAGCTTTTACAGTGGCCGAGTCGGAGCCGAGGTCGGCTCCGAACCCATCCAGCAAGAATGAAGGCGAGATAGACAACTTAACATTAAACATTTCCTTCATCTACAAGCAAATACACCACATAGGCTGTATAGGATAGAGAAGTACAGATAAGTCCCAGCAAAGAAAAGGGGGATGTTGGGTGGGTAACCTGGACTACAACAGTGAATACACTCGAACATCTACATTTATGGTAGGTACACAACTGTACTATGTTCGTGTTTCACTGTTGCAGTCATTACACTTGGGTTGAATCCCAAAGCCGAGGTTGGGTGGCTGGGTCTAAATAGGATTAGGAGAGGATATAAGGCCCTGCAGTAGCAAAGCCTGCTCTGGATTTAGAGTAGAGATGTAAGTGGTAGTGCTTGGTAAAAGTGTGCACTGAACTCCAAGTTGCAGCCTCTAAAATGTCTTTGGTTGGTACTCCTCTGAAGAAGGCTGCTGAAGTGGCTGCTGCTCTGGTTGAGTGAGGCATAATGCCCTTAGGCACTGATTTGCCATGTTGTGAATAGCAGAAACGAATGCAGTGGCCCTATCCATTTTGAAATAGTCTGCTTTGAGACAGCCTTTCCTTCTGATCCTGCAGCATATGCTACTAAGAGTTGCTCAGTCTTTCTGAAAGCTTTAGTTCTGTCCAAGTAGAAGCATAGCTGCCTGTGTATGTCCAAAGAATGCAGGAGTCTCTCACCCTTATTCTGTGGGTTTGGATAAGAGATAGGCAAATGAATGGTTTGGTTAAGGGCCACACTGGACATTACCTTAGGTATAAATGTCGGGTTCGTCCTCAGAGAAACCCAGTCTGGATGGAAAATGATAAAAGGTTCCACAGCCATGAGTGCCTGTAACTCTGAGACTCGTCTTGCAGAGGTTATTGCTAGGAGCAGAGCTGTTTTCCAAGATAAGAACTTTATTTCAGCTGTATTGGCTGGCTCAAAAGGCGGCAGTGTGAGTTTTTCCAAGACATAATTGAGGTCCCATGCAGGTACTGGTGCTCTCCTTGGAGGTCTTATGTTTTTGGCCCCTCTGAGGTACTGTCTTAGCAGCAGATGTGAAACAATTGGTGGTTCCGTATTGAAAAGAGCTGAAATGGCAGAGGCATGGATTTTAATTGATGAAAAGGATAGGCCTTTGTCCAGCATCTCAGTTAGGTATTGTAAAATCTGAGGAATATTTGGTACAAATGTGTCAATTCCTTGTGCCTGGTTCCAAGCACAGAATCTTTTCCATCTTTCTGCATATGATTTTTTGCTACTGGGCCTCCTGGCCTCCAAAATAACATCCATCACTGCTTTACAGAGAGGTGTGTTCTGAATGGCTACATTATCCACCATGCTGCCAGATTTAGGGTTCTGAGTTGGCTGTGCAGGATCTGATTGTTTTGTTGGGTCACTAAATGAGGAATTAGAGGCAATGTCCAGGCTGGGCCTTGAGACAAGCTCTTTAGGATTGGGTACCAGTGCTGGTGGGGCCAGTTTGGAGCAATCAGAATCATTTTTGTCTTCTCTTGTCTGACCTTTAGGAGTACCTTGAGGAGGAGAGGCAGAGGAGGAAAGGCATATACTGTTAGGGTTTTCCAACTGAATGATTGAGCAGCCACTTTCCATGCTTGCTTGTGATACGTCCTTGTGCAGAATCTCTGCAGTTGGCAGTTGTGAGGGGAAGCAAATAGATCTATGTCTGGGCATCCCCATTTCTTTATTATCATGCTGAAGACTTGTGGATCCAGTTTCCACTTGTGGGGATCCGTGAGGTTTCTGCTTAGTTCGTCTGCCAGAGTATTTTTCTTTCCTGGCAGGAATTGCGCATGCAGGTGTACTTGCTAAGTCAATGCTGTGTCCCACAAGGTCATGGCTTGTCTGCAGAGGGGGTAGGAATGAGTACCTCCCTGTTTATGTACCACATGACTGTAGTATTGTCCGTCCTTATCAGCAGTTGTCCTGGATGGAGTAGATCCTTGAAAGCTGTCAGGGCACTCTGAACAGCTAGCATCTCTTTTGATTGATATGAAGGTGCCTTTGGCTTGTGGGCCATGTGCCCTGAATACATTTTCCTGCCATGTGGGCCCCCAGGCATAATCTGAAGCATCTGTTGCTATTGACTGCCTTGGCTGTGGGTAGGGTGAATGGCTGTCCCTTGTTGTGGTGACAGGCCTGTGTCCACCATCGAAACTCCTGTTGCAGGCAAGGAATGAGGGTAATTAATGTTTCCAGGCTGTGACAATGTTGAGTCCAAACACTTTTTAGATACCATTGTAGTTTCCTCATATGCAGTCTGGCATATGGAATTAGCAGAATGCAGGATGCCATGAAGCCCAAAGCCTGCAGAATTTTTTCTTGCAGATAACTGGGTCTTTGTTGCCAACATTTTGAAGTAAGAAGTCAGATGCCTTTGTTTGCCAGGCGTGAGACAAGCCATCTGGGCAGTTGTATTTAAGCTTGCACCCAGGAATGTTATCTCTTGAGAGGGTACTAGTTTTGATTTCTTTTCATTTACTGTGTACTAGTCAAATTAGTAATCTTTTTACAAAAGCCAGATGCCTTAGTAGAATGTCCTTGTTCTCTGCTTGAATAAGGCAATCATCCAAGTAAAGATATATTTGAATTCCTCTTTGTCTGCAAAATGCAATTACTGGTGCCAGGCATTTTGTGAAGACCCTGGGCGCAGTAGATAAGCCGAAGGGCACTGCATTGAGCCAGCTATGAATCTGAGGTATCTTCTGCAAGATTGTCTGATTGGAATATGCAGGTATGCCTCTTTTAGGTCCAAAGTTACAAGCCAAGCCTTCTTGCCCAACATGGGCAGAAGCTGCTGCAGAATCAACATTTTGAATTTTGGAACGTACAGAAATGTATTTATAATAGACAGGTCCAGTACTGGTCTCCAGGCTTTGTCTTTTCTGGGTACCAAGAAAAGTCTTGAGTAAAATCCTTGTCCCTGCTCTTGCTGTGGTACTTGCTGAATGGCCCTCATGTCCATGAGGGATGAAACTTGTTTTTGTGCCTCTGCCCACTGATTGTGTGGCAGGTCTGGCATACCTTTTGGCCTTGGCAAGGTGTGAAAGTGGAACCTGTAGCCCTGGGACACTATATTCAAGACCCATTTGTCCTGAGTGATCATGTGCCAATTTTGAGAAAAAAGTGCTAGTTTTCCCCCTAAGGGGGCTGCCAAAAGATAAGTGCTTGGTGCTGGCAGAGGAAAGTCATTGGGACTGTTTCCTGTATGGCTGTGTTTTGTCTTCTCCACTTATGGAGGTAGAAGCGCCCCACTGTTTAGGCCTGTATGAGCCCTGGGGCTGGGATCTGCCTCTGGGGCGTCTGTATCTGCCTCTCTGTGGCCTGTCTGACACTGGAAAGGACCAATTATTTGTAGGCCAGTTCCTGTTAAATCTGGGTGGCTGTACCTGTAAAAAATCCTTTACTGTTTGCATAGATTTCGGTTTGTCCTCCATTTTCTTCAACACCTCCTCTGCTTTAACACCAAACAAGGTATCATGCTGTAATGGAGCATCTAATAATTTTGCTTTAACATGATCAGGCAGATTCTGTTCCTTTAACCAAGCATGCCTCCTAATGACAGAACCCGTAACTGCAGCCCTGCAATAGGCCTCCAAAGAATCAAAACCACATTGCAATGTATGCTTTTTCTCACTTGTTCAGTTGCATGCAATAAATCCTGCATTTCCTTATTTTCTGCACAATTAGAATTTGACAACATTTTCTGTTTTAGCATTGACATTAAGTATTGCTGATATTTAAGCATATGAAATTGACAATTTAAAGTCCTCACAGCCAAAGTAGCAGAAGTATAAACCTTTTGTCCCCATCTGTCTAGTGCCCTTGAATCTCTATCAGAGGGGATAGGGTTTTTTGCAGTAGAAGCCTTGACCCCTTTGGGACCCTGAGAAATAGTTTCCGGGTCAGCAGCAGGGTTTTTATAAAGAAATTTCTGTGAATCTGGAGCCCTGTAGTATCTGTCTGGTTTAACAGGGGCAGGAGGTAAAGAGTCAGGAGAAAGTCCGGACTCTGAAAATACATCATCTACAATGTCTAACACAGGAGGAATAGCCAAAGGCCTGTGCTGAGTAGTAAAAGGAAATCTCCAAGTCTTTTCTTAGATTCTGAATAGTCTCGGCTCTCCCAGTGGAAGTGCTCCCTCATGGTATGCAGGGTTTCCCCAAAAGAATAATACTAAGGCGGTGAGGCTGAAGGGATAGATTCTTCAGCATCAGAATCCTCATAATGAGGAAGAGAGTATTCCTGTTCAGAAGAGGAGTCAGAGGAAATGGAAACCTGATCTGAAGATTCATATTCTGTCTCTTGCCTAGGCCTCTTGTCAGGAGGGGGATGGGAATCCCTGATCAAGGTAATTAGGTCTTCGGCCATTTTGAGCATCTGTTTTTTAGGCATGGTAGTCTGCTCAAGAGAATGCTGTACTTGTTTCTTTGTCTTTAGAACTGCTATACTCTTTGCTTTGGAAGCTGAAGTAGGCTTTACATATAACTGTGTAGGTCTGAAAACACCCTCAGAAGCCGATGCCTGCTCAGCGGCTCCGGACCCATCTGAGGGAATAGTTTCCGAGTGTCCAATAACTTGAGTATCCAGAGGCCTAGCTGGCTCCACGTGGGAGTTGTCAGCGGCCTGTGGCTCTGAGGTAGCTGGCGCCAGGGGCTGCGAAAGCGCCTCACTGAGAACTGGCGAACCGGTGACTGGCTTAGTGGAAGCCTCGTTGTCCGTTTTGGACCTCGGATGCCTGTCCTTTTCTGTTTCCTTGCGCTTTTTATAAACTCCGTTCATCGGCTGTTTCGACAGCATTATATAACTGAATCTTCGGCCAAAGTAATGAAAGGCAAAATCAAACAGACGCTTAATAGTGCGTTGGTTAAATCTAGCACAAAACAGACAGCTAGCAACGTTATGGTCAGGGCCTAGACAAGGAATACAGTAAGAATGAAAATTCTTATGAGGTATTTGCTTCCCACAAGAAATACAATTGTTAACTTTTTCTGACATCAGACTGGGGCAAGAAAAAAATTGCCCCAATGGGGTACTTAGCTTTAATGAAGACTTCAGATCTGAAATTAATTTTTGAAAATCTCAGGAGTCGGCCGACTTGCTTTTGCTTCGGGCACTGTACGGCAAGAAAGACTGAAGAAAATGGCATCGGCTGCATTTTTTATACCCCTGGTGCACTGACGTCAAGGAAGAGGCGACAGCAACAGACGCCGGACCTAGACTTTGGAATTCAGGCCGACTGCATGTAGCCTGCCAGCAAGATAACCCAAGTGTAATGACTGCAACAGTGAAACACGATGAACATCTCCAGTTACAAAAATAATGTACAATTATACCGATTTATACTCCAAGACAATATAATTACCAATACAGTTAAAAAATAAAGGAACAAAGAAGAGAGAAAAAAAAGTACAGTTTTGTACCTACCATAAATGTAGATGTTCGAAGATCCACATTGCTGCAGTCCTAACACTTGGGTAGTCCGCTGTCCCTCGGTCGGCCCGAATATCAGAGTATAAGGCTGACGTCGGTCAAGGCGCATTTGACTGACATCAGAACGTCAGGGTACAAGTGCGCATGACCGACGTCATATCCTCAGTCTTTTCTTGCCCCAGATGTCAGAAGACCCTAAAAAGAAAGGTCCAAACCCAAAGACAACAACTAAACAACCAACCAGCCTAATACTAAAAATATGTACAATATATACAACATATATACAATATGCACAATATACCTCAGATGGATAACTCAACCCACACAACCACCTCACACTACAGAGGGGAAGGAGGGAGGGTAAATTGGACTGCAGCAATGTGGATCTTCGAACATCTACATTTATGGTAGGTACAAAATTGTACTATGTTCTTCATCTCACATTGCTGCAGTCCTAACACTTGGGTAGAATCCCAAAGCAGAGGTAAGGGAGGATGGCCAAATCATATAGAAGCAGGAGCTGCCAAAATGCCCTGCAACACAGCAGTGGCAAAACCAGCCCTGGATTTAGAGTACAGTGGAAGGTGGTAATGCCTAGAAAAGGTATGCACTGAACTCCAAGTGGCTGCCTCCAAAATATCCTTAGTTGCCACCCCCCTCAAAAAAGCTGTTGAAGTGGCAGTAGCCCTAGTGAAATGAGGCCTAATCCCAGCTGGAATCTCTTTGCCATGATGGGAATAACAGAAAGCAATGCAAAATCCAATCCACTTAGAAATAGTTTTGACACGGGCTTGCCCTGAGAGCACAAAGCAAAAGAAACTAATAACTGCTGAGATTGTCTGAACCCTTTAGTTCTGTCCAAATAATATCGCAACTGCCTGTGTACATCTAAAGTGTGCAAAATCTTTTCCCCTTTATTTTGGGGATTTGCATAAAAAGTAGGCAAATGAATAGTTTGGTTTAAAGCCACACTAGAAACCACTTTAGGCATAAAGGAAGGATTAGTACGTAAAGATACCCTGTCCTTATGAAAAATTAAGAAAGGCTCAACTGCCATAAGGGCCTGCAATTCAGAAACCCTTCTTGCAGAGGTAATGGCCAACAAAAAGCAGTCTTCCATGACAAATATTTCAACTCAGCAGTAGCTGCAGGCTCAAAAGGTTGTAGAGTGAGTTTCTCCAACACAAAATTGAGATCCCAAGCAGGAGTAGGAGCTCTTCGTGGGGGTCTTATATTCTTTGCCCCTCTAAGAAATTGCTTGAACAAAGGATGAGAAAACAATGGTGGGTCACAGTCATAGTGAGCTGAAATTGCTGCAGCATGAATCTTAATAGAAGAGAAGGACAAACCTTTGTCCAATAACTCAGTAAGATATTGAAGAGCCACACTTAAATCAGGCTCAGAAACATCCAAATCTTTAGCTGCACTCCAAAACAAAAATCTCTTCCATTTATCTGCGTACACTTTCCTTGTACTAGGCCTTCTAGCTTCCAAAATCACATTCAAAACTTGTTGTGGAAGTCGAGACCCTCTATGGTTTAAAACAGAATATGCCAGGCTGTTAGGTGAAGAGAGTGAAGCTTGACATTGAGCAGATGGCTGTCCTCCTGGGACAACAGATGTGGAATCAAAGGCAAAGGCCATGGAGGCTTCCGCACTAGACTTCTCAGTAATGGGTACCAGTGCTGTCGAGGCCAATCTGGAGCTATCAAAATCATCCTTGGCTTGTCCTGTCTGACCTTCAGAAGTACCTTTGGGAGGAGAGGCAGAGGTGGAAAGGCATACACATGAAGATTTGTCCAACTGAAAGAAAGAGCATCCACTTTCCAAGCTGTGGGATGAAACCTCTTCGTGCAAAACTTTGGCAGCTGGTGGTTTAGTGGAGAAGCGAACAGATCTATGTCTGGAGTTCCCCAGGACACTGTCAATTTCTGAAATACATGAAGATCCAGTTTCCACTCGTGGGGATCCATGATTTGTCTGCTTAACACATCTGCTAAGGAGTTCTGTGCTCCCGGCAGAAACCTTGCCTGAAGATGTAGTTGTAAACTGAGAGCAGTCTCCCACAAAATCATTGCTTGCCTGCATAGAGGATAAGAATGTGTTCCCCCTTGCTTGTTGATGTACCACATGACAGTTGTGTTGTCTGTTAGAATCAACACCTGCCCTGGAAGAAGTAAATCCTTGAAAGCTATTATTGCAAACTGGACTGCTAACATCTCCTTCAAATTGATATGTAGATGCAGTAGTCTGACAGGCCACTTGTCTTGTATCCACTTTCCGTTTAGATGAGCTCCCAAGCTTTGTCTGAGGCATCTGTTGTTAGAATCTGACTCGCCTCTGGCTGGGTCACAGAGAGTCCCTTGTTTAGGTGACATTCCTGAGCCCACCACAAAAATTCCTTTTGAATGCAAGGTATTATTTGAATTACAGTGTCCAGATCCTGGCAGTGCTGAGTCCATACATTTTTGAGATACCATTGCAACTTCCTCATATGCAGTTTGGCATTGGGAAGCACCAGAATACAAGATGCCATGAACCCTAAGGCTTGAAGGACTGTCCTTGCAGTCAGCCCGGACTGAAGAGAAAGATGATGGAAGTGAAGGGAAAGATTCTTTTGTTTGTCCGGGGTTAGAAAGGCCATCTGGGATGCTGTATTCAGTCTTACACCCAGAAAGCACATGTCTTGAGAGGGTACTAGACTGGACTTTATTTCGTTCACAGAATACCCCAGGCATCTTAGCACTGCTATCACATATTCCAAATGACGAAGAAGCTCGTCCTTTCCTTGAGCCAGAATCAGGCAATCGTCCAAATAAGGATAGATTTGTATTCCTTTTAGCCTGAAGAAAGCTATCACTGGAGCCAGAACTTTCAGAAATACTCTGGGCAGTAGATAAGCCAAAGGGCAATGCAGAGAACTGATAGTGAGAAGTCCCAGTCCAAAACGCAGATATTTCCTGCAACTTAGTCTGATAGGAACATGAAGGTAAGCCTCCTTGAGATCCAAAGTTACCATCCAGTGATCCTTGCCCAGCAGAGGTAAAAGTTGTTGTAACGTCAACATTTTGAACTTGGGAATGTCCAGATAAGTGTTGAGGATAGATAAATCCAAAATTGGTCTCCACGTGTTCCCCTTTTTTGGTACAAGGAACAGGCGAGAATAAAATCCTAGGCCCCTTTCTGGCATAGGAACCGGCTGTATGGCCCCTATTTGGAGTAACAGAGAAATTTGCTTGTGAGCCTCTATTCTTTGTTGAGGAGGAATGTCTGGCATGCCTTTGAAAGGAGGCAAGGTATGGAAATAAAACCTGTACCCGTGATGTATGATATCCAACACCCATCTGTCTTGGGTAATCAAACTCCAATTTTCTTTGAAAAGTGCCAACCTTCCTCCCAAAGGTGCTGCCAGGCGAGAAGGTTCTGGCAGCTGAAAAGGTAGGTCATTGGGTCTGTTTACGAAAGGACTGACCCCTGCCCTCACCGGAAGACTGTGCAGGAGAACCCCAGTTCTAGGCCTGAAAGAGCCCTGACCTCTGCCCCTGCCACGTCTAGATCTACCCCTAGACTGGGAATCATAAGAAGGATACGTCCACCCCTTAGTAGGCCAATTTCTACTAAACTTTGGAGGCTGAACCTGCAAAAATCTTTAACAGTCTGCATAGACTTAGCCTTGTCTTCCATTTTCTTTAAAACTGCCTCAACAGGAGAACCAAACAAGACATCAGATTGCAAAGGGCATCCAAAATCCTAGTTTTAACATGGTCAGATAAATTTTGATCCCTCAGCCAGGCATGCCTGCGAAGAACTGACCCAGTGGCAGCCACCCTAGAGGAGGCCTGTACAGCATCAAAACCACATTGCAAAGAATGCTTACCCACCTGTTCAGAAACATGCACTAAATCTTGTAACTCTTTACAATCAATACCTTCCGCCAGAGCATCAACCTTAGATTTCAACTGTGAAAGCAGATAATTTTGATATTTTAACATGTGAAACTGGCAATTCAAAGCTCTCATGGCTAGGGTGGAAGAAGTATAAACTTTCTTTCCTCATCTATCCAAGGCCCTGGCCTCTTTATCCGCAGGAACCGGATTCTTGACAACAGAAGCCTTAACACCCTTAGGCCCCTGGCTAACAGTTTCTGGGTCTGCCCTAGGACTCTTAAAAAGATACTTATGAGCTTCAGGCACCCTGTAATACCTATCTGGTTTAACAGGAGCAGGAGGCAAAGAATCAGGATTTAGAGAAGCCTCTGCAAACACATCTTCCACCACAGTCAAAACAGGAGGTATAGCCAAAGGCCTATGCTGGGGTAAAAACAAAAATTCCCTAAGCCTTTTCCTGGAGTCAGAGAAATCCTGACCTTCCCATTTAAAGTGCTCTCTCATGGAGTGAAGGGTCTCTGAAAAAGAAAAATCCTCAGGAGGAGAAGCAGAAGGAGTAGAATCATCAACATCAGAATCAGAATAATGAGAATACTCCTGCAAGTCTTCAGCCGAAGACTCGGACACATCCGAAGCCTGCTCATAATCCCCCAACACTGGCTCCATCCTAGGCCTCTTATCAGGAGGGGGCATAGAGCCTCTAATTAAAGTAATTAAATCTTCTGCCATTTTAAGCATGTGCTTCTTGGGCACAGAACCTGAAGAACTAGGAGTGACACCCACAGCAGCCAAACTAGACCTGCCTCTAGGAGAAGCCTTGGTAACAGAAAGAGAGGGCCTAGACACCTTAGGAAGGGAGGGGAGTAAAGTAATCTGAGAAGCCCCTGTAGCCTGACCTGCCTCCTGGGAGGCCACATCCTGTAAAATCAAAGTTTCTCCCTGGGACTCCAGAGAGGCCTCCGTCGGAACCACCGGTTCCCCTGACGCCTCTAAAGAACCGGCGTCCGGTTCGGACGACTCCTCTAACCTAGTTTTAACTGCCTTGTCCTTGCGCTTCTTTGAGGAAGCCGGCGCCGGAGCATCCAACAGCATATTGTAATTGCACCTCTTCCCAAAGACTAACCTGGCACAATCCAACCTTCGCTTTATAGTGCGTTTATTAAACCTAGCACAAAAGCGACACCCAACAACGTCGTGCTCAGGTCCCAAACAAGGTATACACAAATTATGGTAGTCCCTATGCGGAATCTGTTTCCCACAAGAAATACAGTTATTCACTTTTTCTGACATCCGGTAAACCACTGAGGCAAGAAAAAAACAAAATATTCCCCAACGGGGTACTTAACCAACTCTGACTTCGGTCTGAAACTCCGAATTCGAAAAATTTCAGAACGCCGAACGGCACTTGCAACACTGCTTCTGCATCGGACCATGCGGCAAAAAAGACTGAGGATATGACGTCGGTCATGCGCACTTGTACCCTGACGTTCTGATGTCAGTCAAATGCGCCTTGACCGACGTCAGCCTTATACTCTGATATTCGGGCCGACCGAGGGACAGCGGACTACCCAAGTGTTAGGACTGCAGCAATGTGAGATGAAGAACATCTAAACAGAAAAAATAGGCAGTAGCATTACTTATAAATAGCAAAGTCAGATTGAAATAATTGAGCCATCACTATTTAGAGATTACAGTTTCTGGATAAATACCAATAGGTTACAAAGTGAAGAAAGCGGAGTCTAAAAAAGTGGACATATGAAGGGAATGCAATGTAAAAAAGACGAGGAGTTAGGTAGGGTCCTGAAAGGAACAAGTTTTGTTGTTAAGCAGGTGGAGTTTGAGCTCTTTTTTGAAGTGTAATGGGTTGGTAATGGATCGTATGTTTAAGGGAAGTTTGTTCCAAGCCTGGGCTACAGAACATTTATAGAGTTGTTTCCCCACAGTTTTCTTTGGTTTGTAGATATCCAGGAGCTGCTGGTTGGAGGTGCAGAGGTCTAAGTGGATACCAGGGAGGAGAGACCTGGGCAGGACGAAGGTTTATAAAGTACAGGGTGTATTATTTGGAATTGTGATTGAAGGAGTAGTTGGAAGAGTTCAAGCCATTGGAGGGAGTTGAGTGCAAGGCGATGGTGAGAGTTGTAAGGGGTGTTGGTGATAAACCTTGCAATCTTGTGGTATGTTGTAGTTTGGACAGGGTTGTGGACTGAATGCTAGTTAGGACAGGGTCGGCATAAAGAAGGAAGGGGAAGAGACATGCCTGTGCCAGGGTGAGTCTAGCACTGGAAGTACGAAATTTTCTGTTATGATAAAGCAGGCCTAATTTCTGGTTTGCTTTGTTTTTTCTATACAATGGAGTACATGTAGGTTGAAATTGAGTTCATCATCAATGATGGCACTTAGAAGCTTAGTGAGGTTCAGGTTTTATGATGGTGTTATTAGAGAATGTGATGACAAATGTGGACTTAAGACGGGAGCGTGAATGAGGGAGAAACAGCAGAAGTTTGGTTTTCTTAGGGTTTAGGATGAGATAACTGAAAGCCACTTTTCTATGGATAGAAAGGTGTCATGAGTTTGGGTATGGAGTTCAGAGATATTGCTAGCAATGGAGATGAGGGTTGAATCATCAGCATATTGGATTAAGGCCGATTTTTTGCAGGATGTGTGCAGTTCATTACTAAAAATGTTAAACAGAAGGGGGCCCATGACAGAACCCTGTGGAACATCTGCTGTGATTGAACTGAAGGGAGAGCAGGATGACAGCCATTTGACTGATTGTAGCCTATCAGAGAAGTAGCTGGAGAACCAGAATAGGGAAAGTAGGAGATATGTTGAGCATGAATAGCTTAGATGGGAGGATAGGATGGGAGACTGTGTCCAAAGCTTTGGAGAGGTCTAAGAAAATCAGCAATGGTATGAGTGAATGCAAGGAGGGCAGTAGATATGTTATGGTTTGGCCGAAAACCATGTTGGGTTGAAGTAAGCTGGTTTTGTTGTAGGAGATAGTTAAGAAGCTGTGAGTGAATGCATTTTTCGAGTATCTTGGAGAGAGGGGATAGGATGGCGATGGGTCTGTAGATGGATGGGTCAGTTGAGTTTTCCCCTTTGTGCAAGGGGATGGTGAAGAAGGATTTCCATAAGAGAGGGACAGTTGCTTCTTGAATGGATATGCTGATTAGTTTGGATACAGGATAGGCTATAGATTCAGGAGAAAGTTTGAGAAAGGAAGGAGGAAGATTATCTTTGGAGGGAGAGCAGGGTTTAAGCTTCAGAAGTAGAGATTTGAGGTAGGAAGTGGGAACAGGTTGAAAGGAGAAAAGGTTTTTGTAGGGGGGGCAGTTGTGTTAGAGGAGGTGGTGAGTTTTTGAATTGTGTCAATGGAGTACTTACTGAGAAAGGTAGCTGTTTCTGAAGGAGGTTTATTTGGGAAGGGGGAGGGGTTGGAAGGGCAGCCATGAGAAAGAAGTTTGTTTAGGGATGATCAAAACGTTCGAGGAATGGATATGATATTGATCTGGGGAGAGTTGTAGTAGGATTTTTTTTCCTTATTGATTAGTTTTTTGGAAAGATTTTGGAGTTCTCTGTAATTTTGTAGTAGGAGTGTTGTTTTTGTTTTGATCCAGGCCTTCCAGGCGCTGTCTCTTTTATGCATTACAGATCTAGTATCTTTAGAAAGCCAGGGAGCATAGCTGGTTTTGATTCTAATTCTTCTAGAAGGGGCAAGGGAGTTTAGGGTGTCCAAGATGATGCTATTAAATTTACTCATTGCGTCGAGAGGGATTTCCCCGAGGATGGACCAGTCAATACTAGACAGTATGGTAGAAATTAAAGTTGGAGAGATTACGACAGTCTCTACAGAGGTGTGGTTTGGGTAAAGTGTCTTAGAATGGCGATAGGAAGACAGTCACTTAAGGAGTCAGGTAGAGTAAATGGATTATGGTAGAGGTTAGGGGTGCTGATGAGGATCCAATCGATAGTGGAACTGGAGGAAGAAATTTTGTGCAGGCAGGTGGGAGATGTTATCAGCTGATGAAACCCTCGTAAATTTATGCTAAGTTGTGCATAGTCAGTAGTGAGATTGGACTAGTCAATGCTGACATCATCAAGGATGAGGGTTTCGTAGTGAATGTTGTGGAAAAACCACGATAACATTTTCCAGGGTTGGGATATTATTTCCGGGGGGATACAAATGAAGTGATTGCAAATTTCTTGTGAGAGTTAAGATGGCAGTTAAGAATGATTACTTCAGCTGGCTAGAAGTCAGGGATTGGGAGGGTGAGTGGCGAGAGGTTAAGCCCATCAGAGAAGAGGATGGCAACGCCTCCTCTTTTCCTTTGGAGCCTATCAGAGCAGTAAATACTGTAACCTGGTGGGAGTAATTCATTGTTTGAGATATGTGGCTTTAGCCAAGTTTCACATAGTGTTAGAATATGTGGGGAGGTCTGGGCTATCCAGGAGTGTAACTCAGTGATTTTGTTAGTGATACTTTGTATATTTAGTGAGTAGATGGCTAGGTGTTTGAATAAAGAAGTTGACAGATTGTGGGGATGAGACTGGTAAGAGTTATGAGGAGAGAGGGAGGTAGAGGGAGAGGATGTGGGCTGTGTGACATTGGGGTGGGGAGGTGGGGCCAGGGTTTGGGTGGATGTCACCTACGAGAAGAATATTGCTAGTGAAAAATGCTTTTGGAGTTAGTAGTAGAGGTTGGTTGTAAGGTTTAGTTTTGGATTTTAAGGCGATGGGATAGATTTGCAAATAGTAAGTTTATGAAGACAGGTAGTGGGGAAGTTGAAGAGAGATGGAAAGATATGGAAGGTGTTAAAGTTGAGAGGGGTTTCAAGGATGCATGAAGGAGTGCAGACAAGTGATGGGAAAGGTTAGTATGATTAAAGGTAAGAGAAGAGAGATACGAGAGTAGGGATGATAAAGAACAAAAGCTGCATTGTAATACATGTAGAGGGGAGTAATGGGAATGGGTAGGAGAGGTCTAGTTGGAAGTAGGAAGTGATGGAGTCTGACAGAGAAGCATAATGGTGGGAGTGGTTTAGACAGGAAGCTAGTGGTGTATGAGTGATGAGACAGGAAGGGGAGGTATTGGAAAGGATAAAAGTAATTAAAGTTGGGGTGGGTGGGAATGGGGGGTACGGTAGGGGAGCGGACTGAGCCCGTGTATAGCTAGGGCGAACGGAGGGGGGCTACACCCACAGAGAGCTATGTAAACAAATCAGTAAGGCAGGTAGGTATGGGGAAGTAGGAGGAGAGGCAGAGAGCACAAGAGGCCTTCTTGGGCTGCAAGTCATGTTCTTTACACCAGCTGGAAAATGTGTCCAACTAAATCAGACATGCTTTCCCGACAGATTTTCTGGATTTCTCTAGTGCACCTACTACCTCAGCAGGAAAAGGAGCTAATTGAGGCACTACAGTGCTAGCGAGAAAGATGCAAAATTATGGGTATATGGGTTTATGCTGACCACTACCATTGGTTGATTAGTAAGTTGTCAGACAAGAGGAAATGGTCCTTCTCTTAGTTGTAGCTGCTGTGAGAACCAGTGCTGTCTCCCTCAAAGTGAAGCCACCAACATTAAGCTGGCTCTGTTTTCTCAAGTTAAATTGCCCCATGTAGGAAGGGATGATCATCCACTGCTGAAGAGTCCCTGCATAGATACTGGGCATACAACTCTATAACTTAGTGACTCTGGGAGAATGCAAACAAATCTATTTATGGGGTGCCCAAGGGCACATCCAAATGTGGGACAGTTCCTGGTTTAGTTTCCACTAATGTGTAGGAGTGGATCTGCTTGGGCAAACTGCTAAATAATTTTTGGGCTGATAAAATGTAAAATAACCTAAAGCTGCAGGTTCTGCTTGGTTATTAGTTTCCAAATAATAAGTCACTATGCTCAGGATGTATTGAGCTTTCCCTGCTTGCTACTCGACCACAGTGCTTGCCTGTGGCCACATAATAAAGCATATCCAGACTGATGTGAAAATCTGGCAAGCATAGATGATGACTAACTAACTATCTGCACTTCCTAGTCTAAATCTGATGCAACTTTCATAAAGATTTAGGTTAGTTGTGGTTTCACAAATAGTATCCCAGGTTGGACACTGCCAGAAAAGGCAACCTTTTGAAAGCATTCTTGATGGCATGTAAATATAATAGGACATACTCGAGCTGGTGCAGTAAAGTACAGTTTTGACCTACCATAAATGTAGATGCTCGAGTGTCTTCACTGCTGCAGTCATTACACTTGGGTTATCCTGCCGTCAGGCGGTATCACAGTCGGCCAGAGTTCCAAAGTCTTGGTCCGGCGTCGATTGTTGTCGCTTCTTCCCTGACGTCAGTGCGCCAGGGGTATACAAGATGCAGCCGACGCAATTTTCTTCAGTTTTTCTTGCCCCAGATGTCAGGTGCCCCCAAATAGGTAGGCAATACATATTGCTAATAAAACAGACATAAAAAGTAAAACCAAACACTTACCAGCAAATACACCACATAGGTAGTATAGGTTAGAAAAGAGCAGAGAAGTACCAGCTAAGAAAGAGGGGATGGAGGGAAGGTAACCTGGACTGCAGCAGTGAAGGCACTCTAACATCTACATTTATGGTAGGTACAAAACTGTACTATGTTCATTGTGTTTCACTGCTGCAGTCATTACACTTGGGTTGAATCCCAAAGCTGAGGTTGGGTGGCTGGTTCTATAGAGGATGTGGGGTGGCTATGAGGCCCTGGCAGCACTGCAGTGGCAAAGACAGCTCTGGTTTTAGAATAAAGAGGCAAGTGATAATGTTTGGTAAAGGTGTGCACTGAACTCCAAGTTGCAGCTTCCAAGATATCTTTGGTAGGTACTCCTCTAAGGTAGGCAGTTGAAGTGGCTGTTGCCCTGGTGAAATGTGGCCTAATGTTGCTAGGTACAGTTTTGCCATGCTGTGTGTAGCAGAAACGCATACAGTGTCCTATCCACTTTGAAATGGTCTGCTTTGAAATAGCCTTTCCCTGTGATCCTGCAGCATATGCCACAAACAATTGCTCAGTTTTCCTGAAAGCTTTTGTTTTGTCCAAGTAGAAACGTAACTGCCTGTGTATGTCCAATGAATGCAGTAGTCTCTCCCCTTTATTCTGGGGATTTGGATAAAAAGTTGGCAAGTGAATAGTTTGGTTAAGAGCCACACTGGATACCACCTTTGGCATAAATGAAGGGTTTGTTCTTAAAGAAACCCTGTCTTAGTGAAAAATGATGAAAGGTTCCACTGCCATTAGTGCCTGTAACTCTGAGACTCTACCTGCTGAGGTTATTGCCAGAAGCAAAGCAGTTTTCCATGACAAACATTTTAATTCTGCTGAATTGGCTGGCTCAAAAGGAGGTAAAGTAAGTTTTTTCAAGACAAAGTTGAGGTCCCAAGTTGGTGTTGGTGCTCTTCGGGGCGGTCTTATGTTTGTAGCCCCTCTGAGGTACTGTTTTAGCAATGGATGAGAGAAAATAGGAGGATCTGTGTTGTAATGAGCCGAGATGGCAGAGGCGTGGATCTTAATGGATGAAAAGGATAGGCCAGCATCTCAGTTAAGTATTGTAATATCGGAGGAATATTTGGAACAAGAGGGTCAAAGCTTTGAGCCTGGTTCCAGGCACAGAATCTCTTCCACTTTTCTGAATAGGATTTTCTGGTGCTAGGCCTCCTGGCCTCCAAAATAACATCCATAACAGCTTTAGAGAGAGGTGTTGTCTGCTTGACTAAGGAATCTGCCATGCAGGCAGGTTTAAGGTTTTGAGCTGGCTGTGAAGGATCTGATTTGTTATGTTGCGTCAGAAGATGAGGAATTTGAGGCAAAAATCCATGGTGGGCCTTGAGCTACGTTCTTTAAGATTGGGTACCAGTGCTGGCATGGCCAGTCTGGGGAAATCAGGATAATTTGTGGCTTTTCTTGTCTTTCTTTTAGGAGTACCTTTGAAAGGAGAGGCAGTGGTGGGAAGGCATAAACTTTTAGGCTTTTCCAGCTGAACGAGAGAGCATCCACTTTCCATGTTTGTGTGTGTTAAATCCTTGGTGCAGAATTTCTGTAGTTGGCAATTCATTGGGGAGGCAAAAAGATCTATGTCTGGGCAGCCCCATTCTTTTGTTATCATGCTGAATACTTGTGGATTTAATTTCCACTCGTGAGGATCCATGATGTTTCTGCTAAAGTCGTCTGCCAGAGTATTTTTCTTTCCTGGCAGGAACAGTGCTTGCAGATGAACCTGATAGGTTAGAGCTGTGTCCCACAAGGTCATGGCTTGTCTGTAGATGGGATAAGAATGAGTGCCCCCTTGCTTGTTTATGTACCACAACTGTGGTGTTGTCTGTCTTTATTAATAGTTGTCCTGGTTGCAGAAGGTCCTTGAAAGCTGTTAGAGCATTTTGTACAGCTAGCATCTCTTTTTGATTGATGTGAAGATGCATTTGGTCTGCGGTCCACTTGCTCTGAATACATGTTCCTGCCATGTGTGCTCCCCAGGCATAATCCAAAGCATCTGTTAGTGTCTGTCTGGCTGTGGATTGAGTGAAAAGCTGTCCCTTGTTGTGGTGACATGCCTGTGCCCACCATCGAAACTCCTGTTGTAGGCAGGGAATAAGTGGTATTCCTGTTTCCAAACTGTGACAGTGTTGAGTCCAAACACTTTTTAGGTACCACTGTAATTTCCTCATATGCAGTCTGGCATATAGTATTAGAAGTATGCAGGATGCCATGAACCCCAAGGCCTGCAGAATTTTTCTTGCAGGGAGTTTGTTTTTTTTTGCCATCAAATGAAAGTACTGAGTCAGTTGTCCTTGCTTGTCTGGCGTGAGATAAGCCATCTGGGCAATTGTATTTAAGCTGGCACCCAGGAATATTATCTCGTGAGGACACTAGTTTTGACTTCTTTTCGTTTACTGTGTACTCTAGGCAGATTAGCAACCTTTTGACAAATGCCAGATGCTTTAGAAGGATGTCCTTGCTGTCTGCTTGAATAAGGCAGTTGTCCAAGTAGGGATATATTTGAATTCCTTTTTGTCTGCAAAATGCAATTACTGGTGTCAGGCATTTTGTGAAGACCCTGGGCACAGTAGATAAACCAAAAGGCAGTGCAGAGAATTGGTAATGCATTGAGCCAGCTATGAATCTGAGGTATCTTCTGCAATTTTGTCCGAAAGGGACATGCAGGTATGCCTCTTTGAGGTCCAAGGTAACACGCCAAGCCTTCTTGCCCAGCATGGGAAGAAGCTGCTGTAGTGTCAACATTTTGAATTTCGGAACATCCAGGTAAGTATTTAGAGTAGAAAGGTCCAGTATACGTCTCCAGGCTTTGTCCTTTCTGGGGACCAGGAAAAGTCTTGAGTAAAATCCTTGTCCTTGTTCCTGTTGTGGCACTTTTTGAATAGCTCTCATGTCCATGAGGGCTGTAATTTGTTTTTTTGCCTCTGCCCATTGATTTTGTGGCAGGTCTAGCATTCCTTTTGGTCTTGGTAGAGTGTGAAAATGGAACCTGTAACCTTGAGACACAATATTCTGAACCCATTTGTCTTGGGTGATTATATGCCAATTTTGTGAAAAAAGTGCTAGTTTTCTCCCTAAGGGAGCTGCCAAAAGGTAAGTGCTTGGCATTTGAAGGGGGAAGTCATTGGGACTGTTTCCTATAAGGCTGTGACTTGTCTTCCCCTCCTTTTGGGGTTGAAGCACCCCCACTGTTGTGACCTGTAAGAGCCTTGGAGCTGAGATCTGCCTCTTGGGCGTCTGTATCTGCCTCTTTGTGGTCTGTCCGACACTGGAAAGGACCAATTTTTTGAAGGCCAATTTCTGCTAAATCGAGGCGGCTGTACCTGTAAGAAATCCTTCACTGTTTGCATAGATTTTGCCTTATCCTCCATTTTCTTTAATACCTCTTCTGCCTTAACACCAAATAAAATATCCTGCTGTAAAGCAGCATCCAATAATTTTGCCTTAACATGATCAGGTAAACCTTGTTCTTTTAACCAAGCATGCCTTCGAATCACAGATCCTGTAACTGCTGCTCTACAAGAAGCCTCTAATAAATCAAAACCACATTGCAGAGTCAGTTTTCCCACTTGTTCAGCTGCATGCAATAAATCCTGCATTTCCTTATAGTCAGGATGTTCTGAGTTTGTAAGCATTTTCTGTTTTAACAGAGACATTAAATATTGTTGGTATTTAAGCATGTGAAACTGGCAATTTAAAGCCCTTACTGCTAAAGTTGCAGAAGTGTAAACTTTCTTCCCCCATCTGTCTAATGCTCTAGAATCCCTGTCCGAGGGAACTGGATTTTTACCCGCGGAAGCCTTTACCCCTTTGGGATCCTGGGAAATAATTTCTGGGTCAGCAACAGGGTTTTTATAAAGAAATTTGAGAGAGTCAGGGACTCTGTAGTACCTGTCTGGCTTGACTGGAGCAGGGGGCAAAGAATCAGGATTTAAACTGGATTCAGAGAACTCATCATCCACAACATCTAACACTGGCGGAAAAGCAAGGGGCTTGTGCTGAGGCAATAAAAGAAAGTCTCTGAGCCTTTTCTTGGATTCTGAATAATCCTGGCCCTCCCAATGGAAATGCTCCCTCATGGTATGTAAAATTTCCCCAAAAGAGTAATCCTCAGGAGGAGAGGCTGAAGGGATTTGTTCTTCAGCAACAGAGTCCTCATAGGGGGGGTAAAGAGCATGCCTGGTCTGAAGAGGAATCAGAAGAAATGGAAACCTGGTCAGAGGAATCTAATTCTGTATCCTGCCTAGGCCTTTTATCAGGAGGGGGATGGGAACCCCTGATCAGAGTAATAAGGTCTTCAGCCATTTTGAGCATATGTTTTTTAGGCATGGAGGTCTGTCCAGATGAATGCTGTACTTGCTTCTTTGTCTTTAATGGAGTTTTAGACTTGGTAGTTGTTTTGATGGTAAGCTGTGAAGATCTGAAAACACCCTCAGAAGCCGATGCATGCTCAACGGCTCCGGACCCATCTGAGGGGGTTAGTTTCCGTAGGCACAATACCTTGAGTTTCCAGAGGCCTAGACATCTCCATGTGGGAGTCGGAGGCGGCCTGTGGCTCTGAGATAGCGGGTGTCAGGGGCTGACGAAAGCGCCTCACTGAGAACCGGCGACTGGCCTAGAAGAGGCTTCATAATCAGTTTTGGACCTCAGATGCCTGTCCTTATCCTTGTCTTTGCATTTTTTGTGTATTCCGGTCGTCGGTTGTTCCGACGGCATGGTATAATTGAACCTTCGGCCAAAGTAATGGTGAGCAAAGTCAAACAGATGTTTAATAGTGCACTTGTTAAATCTAGCACAAAACCGACAACTAGTGACGTCGTGGTCTGGGCCTAGGCATGGAATACAGTAAGAATGAAAATTAGGTATTTGCTTCACACAAGAAATACAATTATTAACTTTTACTGACATCGGTCTGAGGCAAGATAAAGTTTCCCCAATGGGGTACTTAGCTTTATTGAAAACTTCGGTTCTGAAATTCGAATTCAAACTCTCAGGAGTCGGCCGACCGGTACTTGCGAACTGCTTTTGCTTCAGGCACCGCACGGCAAGACAGACTGAAGAAAATGGCGTTGGCTGCATCTTCTATACCCCTGGCGCACTGACGTCAGGGAAGAAGCGACAGCAACCGACGCCGGACCAAGACTTTGGAACTCTGGCCGACTGCGGAACCGCCTGATGGCAGGATAACCCAAGTGTAATGACTGCAGCAGTGAAACACTATGAACATCCACAGGTTTCTGGGCTAACACTGGTGTTACCTCAGGTGTTGTCTTACAGGGAGAGTCATGAGGACTGAAACTGATGACTAAAATGGCCTGGAAAGCCAGCTAACCTACTTACCTGTGAACCTACCATGCATCAAAAAGCCTTCTGAATGGTCCCCTGCTGATAGCCTGGCATAAATGACAGCACATGTGGAAGCAGCTTGATGAAGATTACTTTCCCAGTGTGCATAAAGGGATATGCACCATCAACAATGCCACTACACAATCACTGGAGAAACATTACAGCAGTAACTACAGCTGGGGCATTCTTACTGGGCTTGATCAAGGATTGGATGTCATCCTCCATCTTTCTGTACAACACCAATAAAAACATTTATAATTTGTGAATTACATAAAGTTACTTGATGTGTAATATGGTGTGACAATTAACTCTAGGTAATGGCCAATGTCAATGTGGTACCCCAACCTCAAGTACTAAATGGAAAAAAAGGTTGATGCCAATATCAATGTATGCGTAATTTAGGATATTAGTCAAGATTTCCACCAGTAAAGATGCAATCATACCAACAGAAAGAGTTGTCCTTAGAAGACACGTGGCAAAAGAGAAAAGTATTAAAAATTGGGGGTACCAGTGTTTTTTGGAAAATTACTTGCTGTACACCAGGCAGAAAAGATGAAACTTCATCTCTATAATCAGGAGATGAAGTGAGTCAGGTGTTGCATTCAAGCTGCTATATCCAAGCTGTCTTAACATTTTTCCCTTGGAATATCAAACATATTTTTTGGATGTGGAAATGTCTAACAAGGAAAAGAAAATGTTTAGCTAACAAGCTGAAGGGAACCTCTCTTTTCAATCTTCTGACAAAACCAAAGCCCATAAACAGTCTTTGCAAGTGAAACCTCTTCCATTGTTCTAAAAAAAATGCTTGAATGACAAAAACACAGAGGAGTGGAGCAAAAGAATCAGAAGTACCATGGACTTGAACCAGAGACCGGTGTTGCAGGTCAAGATGATTAGCAAGATTGGCTATTGACAATGTAAAATGAGTGAATAAATGGGAAAAATGTAAATCATAAATATAATTACATGTAGTTTAAATGTTTGAAATGTGCTTCTCAAAGAGGTTGTAGTTCAACAAGACGCTGACTGCATTAAACTGATGAGAGAAAGCCAAAACATATGCTCCACTTTGTCATTAATGGTTAGGAGGACAGTGAAATAGACTGTAGTAGCTAAGAAAATTTTCCGTTTTTAATACCTGTATTAAAATTTTACTATGCAAACTGCATGTTACAATGTAAAGCACTTCTATATAGTATGCAGCCAGTGGTACTTTAAGAATACAGTGATTAATATAAATACTAATGATATTAAATTGAGATCTTTTTCTTAATCATAATGTGTCCAAGACTTTACACTAAGAAAAGAAAGGATAAAAAAAAAAAAAAAAAGTTAATGTTGTGATCTCTGGTTGCTAGGGATGTAAAAGTGTATTGATGGCATTGTATGTAAAATTAAAAAAATGATAATGCCCCCTCTTTTACAGGGAAAGATGACTAAACTAATACCCTTAGTTAAAGCAAACAGGCTTAAAAATGAAAAACATTAAAACAAAAAAAAAAGATTGCTTCACTGATATTTGCAAAGTTGGTGGCTGTTATTTTTTTCTATTAGCACCTCTTAACTGGAGGTAAACAGCCATCAGGTGTAAACAATCATAACATCGTCTGAATACTGTTGTATGTATAATCTGCAAGAATTCTTCCTTGCATTTGGAAAGCGACTACCTGTCATTTTCCCATTATCGAATGTTTTTAATTGAAGACGAAGAACATGCAGCTGCAAGCAATTAATAATGAAAGGTCTGAACATTGTCATCTGAGTGAACTCGACCAGGTACAATGTAATAAACTTTTCAAGGGATAGTGGCAACTAGTTTACTGAAAATGAATGAAGATTCAAACTGTGGGAAGTGAACAGTTCAAGTAGTTGACCAGTCAATAAACCATACTACTTGAATGCATAAACAATGCACAATTCAGTTGTAATGGGGCAGCCTGTGCACATTTTTCTTAAAAGTTAAACAATGTACATGCTTTAAGTAAATATCATAACTGGAAGGGGAATAGAGAGAAGACAAGGACAGACGCAACCTGCATAAGTGGAAACACAACACTGAACATGGACTTTAGCATTATTAACCTTAACTTTATAATAGGTAGTGCATGTGGATGCAGCCATTAAACTGGGGCAATTGCTCCTACTTCAAGGGATAAGCTTCCTTTTGGAAAAGCGTATACAGTTTGCGTCTGATATTGTCTATGTTGCGGCAATAGACGTTTTTGTGCACTAGAGTTGTTAAAACACAATTGCTTAACGGCACCCTTTCTAAACACAAGCATATCATATACTCCCTTATTTTCCTTTAACACCCTGCATTTGATTCTCTAATCTTCTTTCTGACACCTCTTAAGTTTCCGTAATATAACTACAAGAAGAAATGCATGGCAATAGTAATGCATCAAACACAAATGATTAAAATCACCATCTTACAGAAGACCATTACAGATTATTTGGTTAGGGTTTGTTACTGTGTACACTTGTTTGCTGCTTTGTATATTTTCTTGTTGTAAACACAAGTGTATAATAAATTAAAAAAAGAAAATGTTTACAGTTGTGGTGTATGACTGAAATGTGACACTATCATGAGGTTCATCACCTCAATCCAAATAAATCACCATTCACTTGGTCATTTGATTCTACAGTGGTTTTGTACAATGCAGGGTTTGTTGCCGTCATTAGTAATAGGTAAACATGATATTCTTTTTACAACAGGTTTTTAGCACGGCTAGTAAAAAGGTACAGAAGTGAACTGTGTTAAAAAGATTTTCTAAAGAAAATGTGCTCTTCAAGGTTCAGTTGCACTTACTAACGTGAAAAACTGGAAGATACTTGTTCTTCTGCAATACTTAAAATTTTGTCAACCCCTCCAAATCATCTGCTTGTTCATTCCTGTATTGCATTTTCTTTTATTTCTACAATGTTTATAAACTCATTTTCATTTTATCTACTCACTAACCCTTATGAATAAACTCAAATCAATTTTATTACCCGTTCCTTAAACAGCTCTCTTTGGAAAAGTACGGAAGTGCTGTTTTGCATTTTCACATCATGGCCCAGCATCTTTTTCTTAGTTTTTATTAGTGCATGATCTGATATATTTATTTCATTGGTTCCAAAGCTTTCAATTAAAGAAACATGCTTCTGTAAAAAAGAGGTGTAGCAAGCCATGCCCCTCCCCCTAATCTGGCACCTTCTGAACTATATGGAGAAGCAAAAAAAAAAAAAAAAAAAAAACCTGCTGCCACAAAGCACTAAATGGAGTGCTTCAGCTTTAAAAACAATACTCTTCCTTCTTTTAAACTGTAGCTAACTGCAAGCTGCAACAATTTATGCCAAACATGGGGAGCTAAGCGCTTCACTTTTGCTCTGAACACAAATGCAATACCAACATTTCAAAGCTGGTAACTGTGATGCACTGAAGATCAATTGGTATTTGCTTTTACATGGTCAATAGCACTTTACTCCCAGGATGGCTGCCCCCTTTGCCTCACCCTAGCTATACTACTACTCAAATATAATTTCAAACCAATTTATCACAGCTATTTTATCTTGGGAAATAAATATGTACATTTTGTTCCAGTTGTTACTATATTTGCATCTTCCATACCAAATATTCTCTTATAATTCTTTACACATTTTTCCTCGTATGTTCTCTTCTAGGTCTCCAACTACAACCAAACTCTGCAAATCAGGTTCCAGCCCTTACCTATAAATAATATTTCCTGCCGAAAACTACTTATTCTCACACAATTCTGATCTCCTTTGTCAAATTCACATGTACATTTCTATCCAAACGTGTCTGCTGTACCCTATATCCATTAATTCAATACCCTCTACTTTTTGTCTATACCATTAAGAATATCAACATTTCATGTTAAAATTGAGAAGTGCAGCCACTCAGATACGAAAAAGATTACTCCCACCTATGATACATGACAGCTCTTTTGAATACATACTTCAACGTTTACATGCACGCACTGTTTGGCAGGCTGATCTTGTACACAGGTTGCATCATTTCATCATTAGAAGAACCCATGTCACATTTTCCTAGACTTTTCACTTCAATAAACATACTCAAGCCTCAAAAAATATATATACATTTGCAAAAATCCCTGTCCCAGTTGAAATTCACAACAAATGTGTAAAACTCTCTTTTGCAAAAAGTAAGTTTACCCTCTAAACTGGAGCAACTGCCCCAAAACTGAAAGCTGTACCCAGAGACATTATTTTAAATTAAGAAAACTTTAACCAATGCTAAATGCATGTTAAAGCTTGTGCTCCCAATTACACTGACTGTTACCTTATCTCTATTTGTCTTCTAGATATGAAAAACAGCTTTAATGCTTTCAGTAAATATTAACTTTTAGCTTTCAGAAAAACTGCACTGACTAACCTTGAATAAATCAAATTGTGCAGTTATATTTAATGCATTAAGCCTGTGTGATAGGTAACTACATGTATAATGGTAATCACTTTCACACAGTTTCATATTTCACCGACTTGCTTGTCAATGTACCTTTAAAAGTTAATTACAATACGCCTATAGAGTTCCCTCACTGCACAATGTCCACACCTCTCAAGTATCTGCATGCACCGACATTATCCTCATCGCCAACTAAAAGCAAACGATGATGGAAAAAAGCAGCTAGTAACTTTGCACCTGCAAACACAAACCTTTTATGCATTTTATCATTTTCTCAGTCAACAAAATTCCAGTTTTTGTTTAGCCACTTCTTGCAGAAGCACAACTTACATGTCTAATTCTATATCTAATGGAAATATTTTACAGTTATCCTAATTTATTCACTAATTTCATATTTCTGCTAGTCTTCCTCTTGACCATCTCAATCTCACAACACAAATCTCTGGTTCAAATCCAAAGTACTCCTGGCTCTTCTAGTCAGCTCTTGGGCCTTTTTGTCACGTGCTTAGCATGTTCTCCATCTAAACATGTCTTTGATCTTCCAGGAATAAAATATTCTCTAGACAGCTTAACTGCTAGATAAACGTGCTTTCCTTTTGTGTGGTGAACAACAAATACTTATTTGCTACAAATATTCTGCTGTCTTCAATGTTTAATCCTTTCCTCTTCTGCCAGGGTTTTACTGGGAGCAGATTTTTTGCTTACATATTTAGTAACACAGATATAGGCTTGCTTTTTCATAGCCACATTTGCAGCATACACGATGTGCCCTACAGCAGAATACTAATCCAGTTAAGTGTATTGTTCTAAAATTAGTGCACACATTTTTTTCTGCAGTTCCAGGGAAATGGGAAGAAATACAAACAGATTTTCTCTGCATACTCTTGTTTTCTATTTTTTGAAACAACTCCTACTAAGACCCATGTTCAATTTTTCCTTCAGAACAACCTCGGATTACTGCAGTTTTTATTAGCTCATCTTAAGAGTTATTTAGAGTTTACTCTATTTTCCACTCTGCAATTTGACTTAATATTTCTCAAGTAGTCACTTTAAAAATTTAAAAAAACTCTAAGTGTGTTTGAATTTTTCCTTCTAAATTGCCAGAAGCCAATTCCTACATTAAAAAGTGAACCTTTTTCTTTTTTTTTTGCTGAACAGCTGCAAGATTCTTTTCAGACAGAGATCCCCCTTTTTCTGGTTGATGTTCTCTTACTTTCTCTGAATTTCTTCTTTACTGGCACTGAGACAGTGCAATTGCACTAACTCACCTTTATCCAAATTGACAACTTTTACTGGCATTTTAACAATTTCTCAGTTTCATATAGGAAGAACTCTTAACTAACCCGGGGCTCAATGTACAATCATCTTGGAAATCCTGATAGATGGCTTCACCATGATATTTAATCACATTCATATAAATTTAAGGTACTGAAGGCTAGGTTTGTTGACGTGCAAATCGTCTTCCCAAAGCAGTCTAAGACCTTGCCTTTGCTACTACTGAAGAGAGTAAAAATGGCTGGAACTAACTAAAGATTCCACAGCAGCTCCCAAAAACACTGATGCTGGATCCACTACTGAAGTATTGTACAGTACTTGAAATAATTAAGCACCCTGTAAAAATAGTCAAGTATTCTGGGAGCATAGGGTCTGGAGTGTGTTTAAAGGGCATCTCAAAAACCACTACTGGTTTTGGGGCCTTCAAGTCTAAAAGATCAAAATACTTGCTGATTTTTTTTTTTTCTTGAGCATTTGACATTGCTTTAGCTTCCCATTTGAGGTGAGTCGTTATTAAAAGACAGGGTCTGTCCAAATGAGATACCTTTAAATATAGAACCACAAGATAGCCTTGTCCTTTATTGCCAATGCAACAGTCCTCAGGAAAGGATATCACAGACCTATGAGTGATTTCTTCCTCATCTTCAGAATCTGAGGAATTTAACACACACTTACGCGCACACAAATATGCCTGTGAAATCTTCCTCTTAATTCTCTACACTCTTCTTTTACAATGAATATATGCCCAATGAAGACAATCACAAGTAAAAAGCAACTAGAAGCACAACTTGTTCAAGTTCAAATCAATGCAAATTTCTTATTTTCTTTATATCTAGTTCCTCTTTAAAATGAAAGGGGATCTGAACTTTCCAACAAGCATATCAGATGCGCAAAATAAGTTATTCTTTAAGACATAATGAGCAAAATGATGCAGAGAATCAAGTATACTATTTGTGATGGTGACCTTATGAAAAAGCTGTAATCAACATTTCTGACAAAGCTTCCACAGATGCATATACGTCTCTATTAAGGCCACTCACCTGAAGAATGCGATTAATCCTCTGGCGTTGTGGGTTTTCCCCTTCCTCACTGTCAAGCTGACGGTGTGGATAACAGATCAGTTGTAGAAGCCGCTGAGCCTGGATGTTTGTGAGAACCGGGTCCTGTAAAGCACTACTGTCTTCACAAAGAGATTTCAGGCACCGCTCTCCTACCCATTCCTAAAACACAATGAAAAGGAATATATTGACATCTTGAACCTAATACAGAACAAGACACACAAAAAAAAAAAAAAAAAAAAAAAAACAGGACTGGCACATCACTTAGGCTTTTTAACCACTACAGCAAGGTAAACAAATTGCACCAAAGAACAACTACAATAAAGTTGTAGCCTTATCTGCACAATAAACAATCACAGCATCTAAACTATATCCCCCACACTGAATATCAAATGCAATAGGATTTACTATTGCCTACCAAAGTTCAATCATGCAGATGAAGCCTAAGTGATCAAACCCAAAGTTAGGCATCAGTAGTCACACAAAAGTAAAATAAATGCCCATTAATATACAATGGTTATTTATTTACTTTGCTACAAGTTAAAATGTCTTTCTTTCTCCTTTGTTTTAGCCCTTATTCCCCATCATCCCCCTGACCAACACTCAGGGATCAGGGCTATCAATGAGAAGAATGAAACAAATTATTTCATATGTTCCTAACACGCACACACACTGACCAGTAAAGCATTGTGCAATGTCCATTAAGGTGGACCAAGCATTCATTAATGTACACCTGTGGTTTCTGGCTACAGTCCTTGGATAATTTTTGTAGGCAAATACTTCCGGAGATGCAGTACCTGACCCTTCCCCCCCAAGGTGAAGCTCTTGCAGTTACACAGACAAATGCAGCACTTGTATAATTACTGTACAATCTACGACAGTCACTCAACAGTGTTGATTACTGTCTAATTTTCATCCTGACATGAATATGTCTGAAGTCAAAAAGTGATTTCTCCAAAATTAAATAAAAAATGCCTCTAAGAAATATCTGCTATTTCCATCACCCACTGTCCAGCCACTATGAAACTTGGTTTTCTTTCAAAATAAAAAAAATCATGCAACAGTGTACATCAGCAGAAAGCAACAAATTAATTAAAATTAAGTTAACTGCAGAAATGAAGGTAAACATGTAATGCTCTTCGTCAGTGTACAACACACAGTGTGTACAGTGATTCAGAGGGTGTGTGTGTGTGAGGGGGTCAATTCCTAGTTGATGTATGCCCTTAAACTGCTGTACTACTGGACACAGACTTTGATCTGTGCTTCCAAAAAACCTTATAACTGATGAAGCAGTTTGTCTAAGTCTTGGTTCAGAATGTTTGTTGAAGTACTTTCTTCCCCTTTTTCTGGTTTCATATCCATACATACATTACCCTTACCCTTCTGGTCGACGTCATGGCTGAAAAGGGTCACAGAGAAAAACAGCTGTCAAATATTTATTACATTACATCATTAAAGACAGGTCACAATAGTAGCAAATCATAACACAGGGTTTACAGACCTGATAAGCTGCTCTTTCCTATCCAGAGTTACAACAGTTTTGCTCCATCTGTAGGAGCCAATGCTGAGCTTGCATCAGCATTCCATGAAACTAGATCCTCAGTGACTAAGTCACTCTTACACAATCAGTAAAACCACACACTTATGTTCTTCACATAACTGCTAACTCTCTAATGGAGGGTTGTTTCCTCTAAACCATGACTATACTCAATAAAATCATTATATTAATTCAAAAAGTTAATGGAAGCTATGTTCAAGTTTCTTAATGGAACAAAGGGAGGATATTTTCACTGTTACAGTGACATCTCCTTAAAGGTAGTACGATTATATGAATACACTCATAATAATTGTAAGTGCTGAGTAGCTGATTCACTGCTGCATCACTCGTACATGGGAATGAAACCACACATGGACACACATATGTACTGATATCCACAGCTTTCAGATGTCTGCTTTACAAAACCAGTTTCCACAACCATTCTGCAGACATCAGAAGGATGCATATTATAGATGGTGTGGGCATCTGGCATTACCTTCAGTTCTTTATAAGTGACTAAATGTGTTCACCAAGTGTACCTACTGAATCTAAAAAGAAAGCTGAAGGTATGTCCTACACTCAAAAGCAAGAGGAACTTAAAAGTACTGAATGTTGTTAATTATTGTTAGAGATGTCATTTGACTTTAATTTTGGGATACTGTTTCCTTCTCTGCCTGATGATCAGCAAGCCACCCCCTACTAGACACTCCATTACCCACTGGTGGGTAGTCCCCAGATCCACTATGGAAAAAGACATTAGCGGGCCTTCATACAGTTCATGGGGATGTTTTTGCCCTCATCAACATCGTAACTATATGGGAGTTTTTGTTATGAATGGCATAAGCACTCCTCTGATAGCAAAGTGAGTACTCTGCCTCATCACAAAGACTGCTCATACACCCCTCTACCCATGCCCCACAGCCCACATATATGTTCTACACCACATGCAACAAAAAGGACTATCCTCACTAGCTTAGACAGTAACGTTCACCTACTCCCAAAATCTGCTCCCAACATTTTCTGCTCATTAAGTTGAGACCTTGTTAGCAAGCAGCAGCACAGAATGGGTCGGATGGTTTATCTAGGATAAATCAAAGCATGCTCCTTTGACTCACCAGTTTCCAAAAGATGAATATTTAAAACCAACGAGTTACAAACCCTTAAAAAATGTAAACAAAATATGTTCCTGAAGGCAAGCCCCTTCAACCCCCATATGGGGTCCTACCTCACATCCCGTTGAAATGTGTGCGTTTATAAATGTGTATATACATATACACTTTATTAAACATATATATATATATATATATATATATATATATATATATATATATATATATACACATGCACACACTTATGTATACATATATATATATATATATATATATATATATATATATATATATATATATATATACACATATATATATATATATATATATATATATATATATATATACACACATATATATATACATGCACACACTTATGTATACATACACACACACATATATATATATATATATACATACACACACCTACACGTGTGTGTATATATACATATCTATATATTATATATATATTTTTTTTTTTACATATCCACCCCATATAAATTCAGTGGCTGTACCACAGTGCAGAAAAAAGAAAAATCTCCCAAAAGTGGTCTGCTGGCTGACATAATCGAACACCTTGTCTATCCTGAACAAGCCCTCCTCCTGCCCTAACATCTCCTCACTTGTCTCCCCGACCCCTCTGAAGCTTATACCAATTTCTCTTACAAATTAACAAACCTAAAAAATCATTTGGACAGAATCTCTACAGCTACTTCCTTGCTCTTTCATGGAACAAGCTTCCCATGCCCATGAATTCAAGAAAACTCTCCAAACCTATCTAAACAGCACCTGGAATTGTCACTGTAGTCATCCCACTTGAACCTAGTCCCTTCTCCCCCACTACTTTCTCCTTTTCCTTCCCATTTGCCCTTTCTCTAATTATCTAATCAAAATTAACCTCCTTTTATGATAGTAACTTTCTGCTCTACATGTTCCTTTACTTCATAGGCCTGGTAACTTGATACCTGCACACTACTTGCAATACGACCTTTATATTAAATATCTACTCCTCGTGTAGCTTTTAAAACAAACTTCTAAGGATTGTACTGCTATCCCCTGTTGACAATTCAAATGAGTTCTTTGTCAAGTTTTTTATTACGTTTTTATACTTGATACATTCTATCAATGTCTCTTTTTGCTGTTTCCTCATAGTTGTACTGCAAATGAAATTTACTTAATTTTTATTGCATCATGCAACTTTTCTTGCTCACTTGTACTATGGAGCTTTTCTCCCCAAGCCTCTGCTGAAAAGGGGCAATAGCTCAGATGGGCAATCCCGTTAACAAATGTCAAAAACAAGTAAAATATGCAGAGTGATATTAAATTTATGAATTAAAAACATTAATCTACCAATGCTGTGACAACCCCTAACTATGCCCGATTGAGCTCATCCTGGGGAATGGTGACACTATCATCCATCCTCCCTATGTCACGCCCATGAACTGCTAAATGAACACAGGTTGCCTGGACCATAAGCCTTTATCCCTCTATACCACCAGCATAGGCAATTAATTTAACATCTGATAATTAGGGTAAATGAACTGGTTTATACACCTTTTTCAGTCATAAAACAGGCTGGAGCAGTTAGACAAGAGTAAATCGCACAACTTACTGACAGCTACAAATAAAACATACAACTTAAAACATTCTACAATAAATAGAAAGGAAATACAAACTATAACACATTTAGAAACTGCCAAGAGAGTAAAAATAGTGGCGTACAATTTATTTTTCAATAGTAAAAAAAAAAACAAAGGAAGCAAAACAGTTCTATGTAAATCACAGTAAATGGGTTAACATATAATTATTTCCAACGGCAAAACCTTGTGTGTTCCTAGAAAGAACTGTAAAGCTTATAATGTTTACAAAATGTATGGATCTCCAGGTAGCCTTGACCTAACCTTCTAATTTTTTTTTTTTTTGCCATAGCAGAAAAAAAAAAATCAGCCAGCAAACCTGATAAGTTTATTTGAACATTTGGTCTCCACTGCTTACCAACTCAACAACAAAAAGTTGCTCCGTTTGCTGAAATCCTTAATTCTGTCAATATAGCATCTTGTTGGGTCTATGCACATTCATGAGGTATAGGCATTTCCTTATAAGTGATAAAATACCCTCACATCCACTTACCATAACACATTTAGTTGAGTGGAACAATATCCTGGTATGATAAATGGTGTGATACCATAGCCTGATAACATTGAATAAGAGAAGAAAAATGCAACATATGAAATGGCACTTGAAGAGGCACACAAACATCCCACAGTACATGACGACACATTAGGTTGCAAATTCTCCTTAGCAAGAAAGAAGTGCAAGACAATAAGTCATAGTGCGTGCATTATACAATAAATGACAGAAAAGTACAGTTGTACAAGAACGGACTGTAACAGTGGATGCCCTACTGATCACTGTTGCAGTATTCCTGATGAATGGGTAGCCACAGCTGAAGTCCAGCTGGGGTCCAAAGCTTTACCTTTGAGGCCATATGTTGATTCATCCCCTCAGCTTGTATGTGTTGAGGTATAAAGATGGACACACGAGCATCGATCCTCAGACCATCTCCAAGCCAGCGGTCTGAAAAATACTGAGAGAGAAGACTGGTCGGCTAGAAAGGATGCATCTTGAACTGGTAAAAAAATCCCCCATAGCCATATGAGACAGCAAAGGCTAGAGGAAAGAGGAGAGAGGACTGAAGAAGGAAGTGAGAGAGAGCAGGGGATGGAGGGTGGGGAGGAATCCTTCAACAGTGATCAGTAGGACACCTACTGTTATGCGAAGTTCTTACACAACTACACTATGCCCTGACTGAAATCACTGTTGCAGTATTCCGGAAGTATGGGTGATTCCCAGAGCTGAAGGAAAGGAAGGAAGGGTGGTTGGCTATTAAGAAGAATTGGCCAGCAGTCCAGACAGGACTGAGTTAGCAACTGCTGTGCTGGACCTGGAGGAAGCATACATTTTGTAATGTTTGGTAAAGGTTTGTATATAGGACCAAGTCAATGTCTCCAAGATGGACCTGGAGTCTGCTTTGTGAAAAGCTCCCGAGGAAGCGACTGCCCAAGTAGAATGTGTTTTAGGTTAGGAAGGTAAGGTCTTTCAAAAGTGTAAGTACCAGAAGGAAACGGTCATTGAAATCAGTCTACAACATTTTGTTTGGAGACTGGCAGTCCCAGCTTAGGGGCCATAAAGGATACAAACAGTTGAGTCTTTCTGAAGGATTTAATTTTGTCCAGTAAAATCTGAGTTGTCTGTGAAAGTTCAGAGAATTTAATACCCCCCCCATTCTGAGGATTGGGGAAAAAAGGTGGGAAGATGAATGGCCTGATTATTGAGGGACAGCTTGTTCTCTTCTTTAGGCATGAAGGATGGGTTAAGCCCTGAGAGTCACCATATCCCTAAGGAAAATGGGAAAAGGGAGAATGGCCATGAAAGTCTGTCATTCAGAAACCCTCCTGGCAGAGGTAAGGACTAAAAAAAGAATGGTTTTCCAAGTACAGAATTTCAGAGAAGCGGAAGAAGCTGGTTCAAAAGGAGGTAGAGTAGGCTTTTCAAGCACAAAATTAATTTCCCTAGGAAAAGGGATGGGTTTCACTGGTGGAATAAGATGCAGAGCTTCCTTAAGAAAAAGCCTGACCTCAAGCCTAGTAGTAAGTGGAAGGCTAAGAGGAAAGCAGGCACTGATGACAGAAAAATGCACTTTAATGGACCAGTACACTACACCAGACTGAAGAAGACTGTAGAGGTACTGCAGTACTGTAGGAACCGCTGCTAAGAGTGGATCCTGACTATGTTTGCAGCACTAGTAGGAAAATCTTTTTCACTTGGCCATGAAAGATTTTCTGGTAGTACATCTCGTAGCCTGTTGTAGGACTTGTACCACTACTTCAAAGAACAGCTGTCCAAAATATTAAAATCCTAAATTCCATAAGATTAAGTTCAGGGATAGGAGATTTGGGGGGAGCAGCAATCCTTTCTGCTCAGTAATCAGGTCCAGCTGTAGAGGAATCCTCCTGTAATTCTCTTTTGCCAGGTGAAATAATAGGGGAAACCAATGTTGCCTCGGGCAAAACAGAGCCACTGGCAAGAGCTTGAGTGTCTCCTTTTTTTGTGCCTTGAGAAGAATTTTTTAAGGAGAGGCATAGGAGGGAAGGCATAGAGGAACTTCCCTGTCCACTGGAAAAAATGGGTCTTTCAAGCTGTTGGACAAGGGTCCCCGGTACAGAACTGGGGAAGTTCATGGTTGCTTCAGGAAGCAGAGATGTCTATCTGAGGAGATCCCCCCCTGAAGCATGAGGTTGAGGAAGACCTCTCTGTTCAATGTCCACTCATGGAGATCATCCAAGGAGGAACATAAGCAGTTTGCTAGCAGACTGTCCTGAGAGGGGATGCATGTTGCTAAGAGGGTGATGTTCACTTATACCTCCTATGCTAACCTGCAAAGTTAGTAAAGACCTGTTGCCTCATTATTTGTTTATGCACAACATGACTGTGGTGTTGTCTGTCTACACTTGGAATGGTCATGGTCTCCAAACGTGAGCAAAAAACTGAAGAGCTTGCAGAAGAGCGGTCATTTCTTTTAGGTTTATGCGTTCTTTCAGAAAATGGGGTTACCATTTCCCCTGGACATGACTATGTGATCCTCTCACTCCCTCCATGCCTCTTCCGAGGTGTCACTGTGTACCTGTTGAGGAGGATGAGGTGCAAAAGGTAATCATGGAATGAGGATGACTTGTAGCTTCCACTACATACGCTCCTTCTTCAGTCAAGGGAAGAGGGAAATCAGGGTGTTCAATGGTTGGCAGTGCTGGGTCTACACAGATTTCAAGTACCACTGGATTTTCCTCATGTGGAACCTGAACATGGAGGGCATAGGGATCTTGGCTGCTATTAATACCAAAGTCCTTAGCCTCTACCTTGCAGAGGAGAGGTGCTGGAATTAACTAAACAGGCTGAGAACCTTCACCTGTGGCAGGAAGGCATGTGATTTCATTGCGTCCAGCCTGCAACATCCCATCCCAACACAAAGTCCTGCATAGGAACCATGTGTGACTTTTCTGTAGTTTACAATGAAGCTCAGTCCCGTCAGAAGATGGAGGGTGAATTGAAGATGCTGAAGAATTATCTATGGGAAGAGAGTCTAGATCAGAAGCTTGACCAGGAAGGGAAAATCTGAATTTCTTGAGTGCAGCAGAAAGATACTAGAGGTGCTAAGCACTTTGTGAACACACTTGGGGCTGTGGAAACACCAAAAGGCAGAACAGTAAGCTGAAAATATGAGGAACCAGCAAAATAACTAGGAATGAATGGGAATGTGTACGTAGGTGCTCTTGAGATCTAACAAGACTAACAAAGTCTTTGGAAAGGTAAAAGGTAGACAAGTCTGAACAGAGCATTTTGAAAGATGGTACTTTGAGGTAAGTATTCAGGATGGACAGATCAAGGATGGGTCGCCACTGCCTTTTCTTGTGACTAGAAAAATCCTAGAATAAAACCCTTTTTCCAGAAATTCTTTT